>NW_019420590.1:0-6128 GCF_000390285.2 Anoplophora glabripennis
AATGAGAAACATGGTATGTGTGTATGCCCAAGAAAATTATTGTGGTCGTTATGCAGCAGCGAGGTACTTGGAGTTATATCCAAATAACAGACAACTTAACCACAAGCTTCTCAAGACGTACAACATATTAGGACAAACGGGATCATTTCGCCGTAAACGAGACGTTGGAAGGCCTAAAGTATTAGCGGTGGAGCAAGAAGAGGATGTTTTAGTGGGAATTGCGGAAAACACGCAAACAAGCACACGCCGAATTTCATCAGCTACTGGTGTAAGTCAGCCTTCCGTCTTCAGAATACTCCACAAAAAAAAATTGTATCCTTACCATTTTCGTCCGGTTCAACAGTCGATGCCACAAGATCCTCCTGGTAGATTTCGGTTCGCACAGTTTCTTCGTCGGCAACAAAATGCTGACCCTACATTTTATAATAAAATATTGTTTACGGACGAAGCTACATTTACCCGGCGCGGTGTATTTAATTGGAGAAATAGCCATTCCTGGGAACTGGAAAATCCTCACTTGCCACGAGAACAACATTTTCAGCATGAATTCTCAATAAATATTTGGTGTGGAATACTTTCCGATAACATTTTGGGACCATTTGTGTTACCCCGTCCACTTAATGGGGAAAATTATTTAAATTTTTTAACAAATGACTTGCCACTCGTTCTTGNAGTGGGGAAAATTATTTAAATTTTTTAACAAATGACTTGCCACTCGTTCTTGAAAATATCCCCTTAAATTTACGGCAAACCTATTGATTTATGCATGATGGTGCTCCCGCACATTACTCCCGACCAGTAACTGAATATCTTGATATACGTTTTCGAAACCGTTGCGCGTAGCCCTGACTTAAATCCCCTAGATTTTTATTTCTGGGGTAACGTTAAATCTTTAGTTTATAAAGATGTTATACATACTCGAGAAGAGCTGTGGGCAAAAATACAAGAATCTGTTAACATTATCAGAGACCAACAAAGAAGTCTATTCAGTGTCAGACAAAATTTTAACGAGAGAATAAAAAAAATGTATAGAAAACAATGGTCGCCACTTTTTCTCGAAGTAATGCCATTCAGAAAGTTGTAAATAAAAATGGCAGCATACATCATAAATCCTCTCATTCTCGAAATACAAATCCGAAAAGTTTTATGGGAATTTTAATGATTAAACATTAAGGGGATATAAATAAATATGTACCAGTTCTCTAATGATCATATAAGTATTATTTTATATCACTTCTATTATCGTCACTTTATATTACGACTATAGTGAGCGAGGATCACACACCCCGGGGCGGTATTACACGTAATATCCGCGAAAAATGCATAATGCCCAAGCCAGACAAAAAGTATGGCGCACACATCCTGGATTTTGCTTACAAAAGCGGCGTTGGTGTTCGGGTTATATTCGGGCTTTATGAAGGCGAAAATGCCTGCTGTCGGATATCCCTTTATACTCTGTCTTGGCACATCGATGCTCGAGTTTAGGGGCGAATAAATTTAATTGACTGTGCAGGATGGGGTGATCTCTTTGGGGGTACGAGTAAAATGCACTTTGTACCAGTTACTATTTCCAAACTTTAACAAAAAAGTATTATATTTAGGATTTAAATCAATTTTTAAACATTATTGTAATTTGGCATCATATAGGTAATGTTTTTATCAGTTGCAATATTTTTTTTTATTTTAATAACAAATACAATAACCAAATACATACATATCTAAGTAGTTTTTTGATATGTCAGCTTTACCCTGTGAAAAATTGGAATTGTTGCAATCTAATTTGACTGACTAAATTTTTCTGGTCACTAGAGAATTAAAATAATTGTAACTTAAATAAAGAGTACAATGTTAAACAATTAACCATTATACTCTTAACTATTGTGATCGTAGAACAATCAGTAGAACAGATAGTGTCAGCAATAACCGTAAAACAAGCATTAATAGAGGCAGCGCCAGCATTATTCAAGACTTTCTTGCCAATCTTGAGTTTCTGTTGAAGAGAATCTTCGACATATCCTTGAGTTGCCTACTTTGTCGCTTTCCAACTTCCAAATTGCTTCAAAGTAGTGATGTCTGAACCACGATCTTTTAAGAAAGTAGCTGCTGATCTGCAAACTGGTACTTTTCCGAAAGTGTTAATGCCTATAGATTGTATGGTACATGGTATGTACATTTTCCTCGTCGACATTTGAGAAACAGTCAGCTGTTGCTGTTTTCTGCAGACGCAAACTTAAGCATTGTCGATACAGTTCTCTTGAATTAATGCCACAATTATCACTCAAAATCGTGAATAAAATATTGAAATATTTGATTGTATTTTTTCGGAAGTGTCTACGGGTCGAACGGTTACATTATCCTTATCGGTAGCTGAGAAACAGTCAACTGGTTGATGTTTTCTGCAGAAGCTAACTTAGGTATTTTCGATATAGCTCTATTGGGTTGATGCCAAAACTATCGCTCAAAATCGTGAAAGACCTCTTCTTTTGAGTTTTTATGAATGGGATATGAATAAGTAGAATATCACTTTTTCCTTCTACAGTATGTTTACGGTTAGAGTGGAGAAGAGGGAAAATATTTTTATTTTTCATTTTACGAGAAAAAGGTATTCTTGATTAGAAATTTTGTTTGCCTTTAAATGCGGTTGGCATGGAGAACTTTCATTTTGCATGTACAGGGTGATCAGAAAATCGGTACAAGTCAAAAATACATGTGCACAAACATACACTAAACTTACAAGAACATAATTACAAATTATACAATAATAGCAACAATAGCAAGGAATGCAACAGTTACACCGTCAAAAGATCCTTATCTAAACAATATTCATCTAAGGTATAATAACATTTACTTAATAACAGATCTTTGGCTTTGCGTTTAAAATGCAATACATGTAAATTTTTAAAACAATTAGGAAGATGACTATACATCTTAATACCCGCATATGAAATTGATTGTTCGAATTTACGAGTTCTATGCCTCGGTAATATCAATAAATTGGAATTGGTATAATAATGCAGAGACGAACTGTGAAGATATTTCTTCAAATTTTCTTTGATGTATATAAAAATCGTTAAACTGCCTTTGTTTTTAACAATACAGAAATATGTTATTAAGGAAAGTTGCTTAGAATTGAAATTTATATTATAATTTCAATTTGTTTAAAAAATTTCCAAATGTCCATATTTCAATATCGACGTTAATTCACAGGTTTTTAAGTATCGGATCAGTGTTGAACAAACCACGATCGAAGAAAGAATATGAAGAAGATGATGCCACTACCGTGGTAGTGCTACAATCTATAAAAGACATAAAATTTTAATAACAATTTTCTCAATTTAAAATATGCAGTGAGTTATTAGTGTTAGTTTACATTATAGTGATATTAAAGTGCTTATATTTTGCTTAACTGTGTGAATTGCTAAGTACAAACTAAGAAACAAATAAGAAGTTTGGAAATATTTTCATTGCTCATACACATTAAAATAACGGCATTAAATAAAAATTACTAAATAAAGTTCTTCATGCCATTTATGTTTGAATTGATGAGCAAATGACAGTTTTATTCTTTAATGATTTTTATATTTACCGATTTTCTGATCAGTTTGCACATGTAAGATGAAAGTTCTCCATGTTAACCGCATTTTAATGACATGCAAATATTTTAATCAAGAATGCCTTTTTCTCGTAAAATGAAAAATAATAGTATATTATTCAACGAGCGTATAATGATGGGTATTATTCACGAGGTGACTGAATTGAAAATATTTAGTGGTTTACACGATAAAATTTTAAAAACGGATTGTTTGTAGCAGAACAATATAATATTATAGCTAAATTAAGGAAGCATCTGACAGTAGTGATTAATGACTCATTAATCACTGCCGTGATTAATGGGTATTATTAAGGTCGAGCAAACAGACGTATAATGGGTACATTATACAATAGTCGTGGATAAAAATATTTTCCCTCTATTTCACTGTAATAGTGGACCTGGACATACTGTATATGCTCTGTGCACATCTTTACAAGTTCATCATATCTTCACCCACTAGCAACAGCAAAAACAGCAACCGCCTAAATATAAAGCAATAATTTAGTAAAACAACCTAGAATAAGCGAATGAAAAATCATCATCTGGTTGTTGATTTCTTGTATCCAATGTGTTTGTTTTATAAACGTAGTCAACTTGTGATATTTTCTAATATCTTCAGTTTTGTATATGTTTAATGCCCTTTGAGTATTAAATACTTCTCCCATATAGCTGAGGACTTGTATTTTCGTCACTAAATAACGTGTCACAGATTGCAATTTTATTAACAAATATTTGGTAACCAACTTTTTGTAAAAAGTACGGCAAAAAAACTTCATGTGAATTTGCTTGTACTCCATTCTCGGTCCTCAAGCTTTGATAACGAATATTCCTTGTCACAACTTTAGGTATTGAAATAAGTAATCCCAATGATACAACTTCGGCGTCTAATCGAAAATTTTCTGGCAAAACTCCATCACGTTCTATACACGTCATAGTGAAATCAGAAATTATGTTATTTATCAGCAACTATCCATGACGACCCACGTTGACAGCCAGGACTTGACCGTGACTTATGAAGATATCTCGTTTGTTTTTCGTTAAAAAACTGCAACTGTTGGACAAAACGTCATATTTGACACGTAAGACTGGAATGCCATTATAAGCTCGTGAGAATTTGCCACACTCGCGCAAGCGCTCAAACATCAAACGTCTCGCTAATTTATAAAATACGAAATTATTAAACTAAGATTGATAACATTGACTTTTTGTAATTGTATATCGTCTTTATAGACTATTAAGATTAAAAATTTTAATATTTCCTTGCAGGCAAAAATGGCGATAGAACGCTTTAGCTACACCGAAGCTGATCCGTACGGTAGGGACGGGCAATGGTCCTGTATTTTTAAATTTAATGACCCTCATTCCACACAATCTCCCGTTTTCAATCCCTCGCCCAGCGCCCTTTGTTCTCATTTAGTAATTTCGTGGATTGCCTAATGCTCTGTTATCTCAAAAATTCCCTTTATGCGTTAGAAGGATATTTTAAAACGGGCCGAATGGCCCTGTTATTGCTTTCCAGAATTTATACTACACGGAATTAACCCCGACAAGAATGGATTTTTATCTCTCGCATTTTTGCGGTTTAATCTTACACGAACAATTCGTTCGGCCATGTAGATATCACGTGGTATTTGGAGGACAATGCCAGGGATGGACTTGGAATATAATAAAGCCTAATTATGGCTGTGATTTTAATCTTCCTGCATATAAAGCTGGCACTGATGGCTAATCGGCCTAACTACCAGATAATTTTTTATGCCCTTCCTGTAAGGGGACGTGTACAAATTACGTAAGAGCATTTATATCAATATTTGACCCCCCACACCCTCACGTAAGAGACCGTAAGTTTTACAGAACCCCTCCCCCCATTCTTACGTAAGACTTTTCTAATCGAACGGGGTATATATTCTCATATAATTATTTGCGTTTGTTTATTAATTATCCAATAAATAATGGTAGTTTTTTTATAATAAAGGAACAAGTATAATAATATAATGTAATAATTTAGCTTTATATCGGCAGAAAAAGGGTTAATTAACCATTCATCAATGAAGCTTATTATTGGTATACAAGGCTCGTCAGATCTGTATAATTTGAACTGTCGCTCGATCCAGTTTCTAGTTAACTATTTTCTTATAGGAGAACGTGGGTATATCAAAATACCCCAAGCTGAGAGTATTTTTGAAACGTAAGAATGACGGCTATACACCTAAAAAGTTAAACGTTTTTACAAGAGAACAAATCAACGATTTTCTCGTTCAGGCACTCGATAACACATATTTGCTAATGTTACAACCAACCAGTCGACAAGAATGCGCTTTCTATGCTTCCTAATAAGATTGCACAGTTTTTGAAACTGGAACATCCTGAAACATATACAGGCCATTCATTCCGAAGAACATCGGCAACGTTATTGGCTAATGCAGGAGTTGATATATTAGCAATCAAGAGACATGGTGGGTGGAAATCAGCCACAATTGCAGAAAGTTATGTTGCTGACCATTTAAGTAACAAAAATGAAATAGTCAACAGGATT
>NW_019420591.1:0-973 GCF_000390285.2 Anoplophora glabripennis
CCACTTTATATCCAGGTATATTTACAAAAGCATCACTGCACCAAGTTTCAGTCACACAAAAAAAATCAGCATGTTCATCCGTCAAAAATACTTCTAAAACACCAAACTTATTTTTGATGCATTGTACATTCTGATTGCACTAATGACAGAATATTTTGATCTAACACGTTACTTTTTATCTTACCTATTGTTTTATAATTTATACTTTAAAACACTTCGATCCTTTTCACCAAAATTACCCAAAAGTAAAGTATGAAAGGGAGCAAATGAATATGTATTTAAGCCTCCTGGTGACTGCAAAAAGAGATTTTTAATTAATTCTAAGGAATTAATTAAAACACAGAATTACGATTTTATGGCGAATTATTATGAATAAAGGCCACCTTTTGAAGATAATAGAAAAGGAACGTTTCAATGAAAGGATTTCGTTTACCGGCCTAGCGTGTCGGTGAACGATTCCCGTTTTTTTTGCTGAGGGATGTTGGCCATGCGTTTCATTGCCATTTGTGCTTATGTGAGGGACTTTGACGCTTTGTTTGGTCAACTGTATAGCACGTGTTTTTATGGCAGTCAGTAGCACTGCATCTCGTGAGCATAGAGCGGCACACAGCTTGACCACAGATTTAGCCTATACAGGGTGTGGCGTGTATAATCTATAAAAATTAAACTATAGCTTCCTGATGATATTTGTAGAAAACTCTTAAACGAAAAAGTTATATTTTCGGTTTTTTTTTTGTAAATTAAATATCATTTATTCAACGAAAATGAAGGCCGACCCTGTGTTATTTATTAAAACTTTAAAAATGTTTTTATGCGACCCGAGATGCAATCTTATAATTTAAGTCGGTGTAATCTAGTACTAGTAATACTAAAAGAAGGTTAGGTTACATTGTTAAAAAATTTGTGCAGTCAACTGATTTTGTATTTGTATTGAATTCATTATTCACTTAATTATTAAATATTAAGCATCATG
>NW_019420591.1:2413-6119 GCF_000390285.2 Anoplophora glabripennis
AGTCCATGGTCGAGACGGTCAAACGCCTTCGAAAAATCTGTATAGACTACGTCTACTTGGCTTCCCCGATCTATAGCCTCGCTGATAAACTGAGTAATGCATACTAAATTAGTGACTGTCGACCGTCCTTCCATAAACCCATGCTGTTCAGGAAGTATAATATTTTTTAATTGAAAGGAGAGGACACGATGTATAGCAGTTTCAAAAACCTTACTGAAGTTACACAGTATTGCAATAGGTCGATAATTAGCGATATCATTCTTACTTCCTTTTTTATATACGGGGCATATTCTTGAAATTTTCCATTGATCAGGGAATGTATGTGATGTCAGAATTAAGTTAAATATGGTGAAAAGAGGCTCTGAGAAGACGTTAGCACAGTCTCTAATCAAGAAAGCGGGTATTAAGTCCGGACCCATAGTCATTTTAGGCTTTAATTGTTTGATAGAAAATAATACATCATTGAGAGAAATAGAGTTATATGCAATAGTAAGTGCATTGTTATACGAACGCTTGTCTTTATTGAAACTACTAGATGCGATAAACGAAGTTGAAAAATAGTCTGCAAAACCATCAGCGATTTGTTTGTTGTCACTACATAATATATTATTGTAAACCATTGTAGATGGGATAGTTGAGTTACCTCTCTTTGAGTTGACGAAGGTCCAGAATTTATTTGGATTGGATTTAAATTCTAATTCCGTAGCAGAAATACACACAATTGAGTAATAATGGCGTTTAGAAATCTAATAAAGAGTAAAGCACACTTCTTTCAGTGTATGTTAAACACTGTTAGAGGTATTTGAGTTAGTTTTACTTAAATAAATAAATATCATGTATCTTGAAAACAAACCGAAATTAGACATAATAATAATAATAATAATAATAATAATATTTATTAGTCCACTAGATCACAATATCGGATATAGGACACGTCAAAACATACAAACTAGTAAAGACTAATAGAAATATAATACAATTGAAACATATACAAAAGTACTAAAATGTCATACAAAAACGAATATTACAATAGTTATTATTAACAATAAAAGAGAGAACCAATAAACTATTTAAAATTGTATGCCAAGTAGCTGCTCACAGAATAGAAAGCATTTTGATGCAATATATTCTTTATTAAAAATATGAATCTAGTAAAATTTTGGCTTTTGATAGATGCTGGTAATTTATTATATAATAATGCACCCATATAATATGGATTTGACTTATAAAGTTCTCTTCTATGCAAGTCATATTGTAAATTTGTACCATATCTTGTGGGATAATCATGAAATTTATTTTGAAGATTAAATTTGGAAATGTTTTGTTTTACAAATTTTAAAGTTTCAAGCACGTACAAACAAGGCAGTGTTAATACTTTTTTTGCCACAAAAGTAGATCTGCACGATTCAGAATATCTTAATCCGAACATATTTCTTAAGGCACGTTTTTGTAATATAAATATTCTGTTGGAAGCTGTTGAGTTGCCCCAAAACATTACTGCATACCGAATTATTGATTCGAAATTTGAATGATAAAATACTCTAGTAGCATCTTGATCAGCAATGTAGTATAACCTCCTTAGAGCAAAGCATAAACCCGCACATTTTTGACATATATAATCAACATGATTTTTCCATGACAATTGCATGTCTATATGTAAACCCAAAAGCTTAAAACAAGTCACCTGTTCGATAGATTTCCTATTCAATGATACCAAAGGACTACTTGTATAATTAGAAAGTAAAGGGTGGAATTGTAATATATAAGTTTTTTCTTGATTCATCACAAGACGATTCATTTGAAAATATGCTTGTATGTTTCTAAGATTTACATTTGTCAATGTTGTCATATCTGTTTGTTGTCTATGGCAAGCTAACATTGTTATGTCATCCGCAAATGCAGTATAAGAGGTTGATATATAATTTTCCAAGTCATTGCAGTATAACAAAAATAGTAAAGGTCCTAATACACTCCCTTGTGGAACACCTGTTGTTACTGGTAACTGTTTTGAGTTTACACCAAGAAATTGAACAAATTGTTCCCTGTTTGTTAAAAAGTCCCTCAATAAGTCGTGACACAGTCCTCTAATGCCATATCGTTCGATTTTATTCAGAAGCAATGAATGATTGACACAATGAAACGCTTTTGACAAGTCCACAAATAAAGCTAGAATTTTATCATTTGCATCTAATTTTTTATATATGATATCAATAATATTTAGTAATGCCGTAATAGTAGACTTATTTCTTCTAAATCCGTGCTGATTTTCAGATATTAGATTATTTACTTCTAAAAAATGTATTATACTATTACTAATAACTTTTTGTATAATCTTGGAAAAAACAGATAATAAAGCTATTGGTCAATAATTTTCAATTAGCTCTGGATTTCCTTTCTTAAAAAGTGGAATTACTTTAGATATTTTCAGAACATCAGGAAAGCAACCATTGTTTATACATATATTTGTTAGATATGTTAAAGGTTGGCCAGTTGGGTTACACATTTGTTTATTACTGTTGTGGATATATTATCACAACCCGAGGATGACGTGTTTTTTAATTCTCTAATTGTATCTATAATTTCCATTTCTGAAGCTTCACTTAAAAATATCGTTTTTATCAGTGAATGTTATTTTGTAATCAGAGATACTAGTTTGATCATATTGTTTAACTAGATTATTGGCAATATTTACAAAAAACGAGTTATATTCATTTGCAATTTGTTTCTTGTTTGTAACCATTTTTTTTATTAACAACAATACTATTATTCTTGGCACTTTTTCTACTTTTAATCGAGTCATTTATAATATTCCACACAGTTTTTGATTTATGATCAGAATTTAATATTAATTTGTTATTGAACGTCTTTTTTGCTAATCTGACTGTTCTTCTATATATAACTTTGTAATTTTTATAATAATGATCAGTGATCAAACACTGCTTATACAACATTGACAAATCCTTTAATTTAACTGACGATATTCTAATTCCCGAAGTAACCCATTTTTTATTCATGGGTCTATCACAGATATGTCTTGTATAATGTTCAAAACTCAGTTCGTAATAATATGTAAATATATTGAGGAAAACAGAAAATTTTACATTTACATCACCATTTGTATTATAGAGATCATTCCATCTTTCAACTGCAAAATAATTCGTAAAGGTTTTATAATTTTTTTCTGAAAAAGATCTACCCTTGTAACAAGTATTTTTGGTATTGTTTCCAAATAAAAACACAATTTTCTGTATCGAGTGATCTGATAACCCATTGTGAATCACATTCTTATCCAATAGACAATCATTAAAATTTGTAAATATATAGTCGTTTGCAGTATTTGAATTTTTACTAATTCAGGTTGGCTCATGAAAAACTGTATTAAATGAAAAAGAACCTGTCAAATCCATCAGCATTGCCTTATGATTACTATAACATAAGTAGTCTATATTAATGTCACCACATAAAATTATCTTTTTAAACCTACACCTACAGTTACCTGTAAACATTGCTCCAATTTAGCAAAAAACAAATTGAGACAACTATCTGGGCTTCTATAAATAGATAACATGGTTACATTTTCATTGTCCTTTTTAACATTTATTCTACACATTCAAATATTTCGTCCACGTTAAATTGCGTACAAACAGTCAGAACCTTAAAATTTAAATTATTTTTAATTAATATTAAAACACCACCATGCAAAAAG
>NW_019420592.1:0-6110 GCF_000390285.2 Anoplophora glabripennis
GCCTGTGAGCTTGGGAAAAAAGTATTGAAAATAGCATCTTCTTAGATAACAAATTCCGCCAACGCCAAGCTAATGAAGCTTTTGGGCTGAAATTTCTACTACTTATTAAGGGTGGAAAAAGCCTCAAAAATCCTGAATTACAAGTGTCTGCGATGAAAATTGCATTAATTATTAGCAATTGAAAAAAGCGGACAATTTCGACCATTTTTGAGCTCTTGCGCATAAACAAATTATCGGAATTTAATCGGACTTGTCTTATTTCACAGATTTATTTAATACCTACCTTTTTTGTATAAACCTTTTTTCTCTATAAATAACAGTTCTTTTACGCGAGTAAAAACCATTTTTTCATAATTTTGACCATTGTTTTAACAAAGTTTCCCAACTAGTCTCGAGTAGATTTTTTGATATTTTGTTTATAACACGTTTCTGACCAATATCCCGCAGAGATACTTCTAATAGTATTTTTTTCCCGAAAAAAAGCTATAATGACTGGCCTATGCCACTAACTCGCAAATTTTATCGGCGTTTACATAATATGTTAGCGCCATGTCTATAAATTCATTGTTACTGTATCGATGGGCAGTTATTAATACACACAGGACAGGCACATCGTTCCCCCACAAAAAGAAAACACAGTTAAAAGTAAGAATCTAAACAAATATGACTTCATGGCTTCACATAAAACCTATTCTCAATAAAAATTTTCACAATAAAAGACACGTTTCCGTATTGAAAACTAAAACGGTAGAAATTATTTGTGTTTACTACAGAAAACAGGGCAAAACGTAGACCACACGCCATTTAATAATTTTGAATATTATTATTAAACATAGTTTTGCAAATTCATTAATTTTTATTATTGAAAATGTTTATTATTCTACTGATCATTAAAATATTCCCCTCACGTTTTTATACAATAAATCATATTTCATAGATATGCTACATAAAATAAAGTAAATTAATTTTAATTTTTAATTTTTCAGTGAATTATAAACAAAACAGTAAAGTTTGTAGCTTAGCTCATTTTAACAAAAGTTCTGGAATTCTGAGCCTTTAGGCTGTACCAAAAATGTGTATCAACAATTATTATTCATGTAGAATTTTCAGTATCTTATTTTATGGTAAAGTAATAATTTTTTAATAAATGTATTTTCCATCAGTGGAGCGTAATGCAGGAAAATCGATGTACTTTCAAAGTTAGAAATTTTAAACACCGTTTAATTTATAAATTATAGCAATACCTAAGTTGAATATTCGAGTTTTCAATAAAGTTATTGAAAACTCGAATATTCAACTTAGGAATTACCAGTAGCAAACATTGGCGATTTTACAGTTAAAAGACTTGAAAAAAAAATTACGTTAATTTATCACATTTAAAATAAAAATAATACAGGGTGATTCAAAACTTATCCAAAAATAAAAAATTTTGAATGTACAGGGGACGCTTACAAATACAATTTTGCAAAGAAAAACAAAAAGGAAAGCTCGAAAATGATTTAAAAACACACTTCTGTACGGCACTGGAAACTGGTCCACTGTAAAACCTGACCTCGCACAATGCGACCGGCATGGCGGCAGAGTGTGATAAAAACGGAGAAAATCTTTCGTAAGGAAAGAAATAAATAAAAATTTATAGCACCTATTTTATATCAGCAACTGCTTTTGCCGCTATTGTTATTATTAATCAATAAATTAATTTGTGGTTTTAAATAATAAAAAAATTTGATAACAACTGTTCAAAATTTGATCCACCGACGTGTAAACGCATTTGGGTCCGTCTTACTCAATTTCTACAAACTAACACAAATGTTGTCTTGCTTCACTATAAATTAAAACGATATCCATCAATTCCGAGTTGCTATACACGCAAGCCATTTTTGACACTAACTACTAAAAAACTATTGTAAACACCACAGATAACAGGTAAACACTATCGCAACGACGATTGTAAAATCGGATTTCAGTATTCGGAATCGCTGAGGCCACGTGGTTTTCCACGCGTATTGCGAATGACGCTAGAGACTACAGTTGTCCAGCTATGTAGTGGTTGAATGTACTACAACTTCAATCATTTTATTTCTCGGAAACAATATGGATTTTACAAAAATTTTTTAACGATATTAACTCCACTTCTCATGCCGCATCTATTCCCAAATGTTTTTGGGTAAGTTGTGAATCACCCTGTATATTTTATCGACGAACGAATTATTTGCATAGTATTTATATTTTTTGAAAAGTTACATTTCCCAGTATATATCAGTACGTTAGATAATTCATGTCAAATTTAAAATCAATATTGTCATGTATAAAATATTGCAAAAAGTTCACAGTAAAAATAATATACTCTTTCTAACGATAATAATTTGTGTTTGCAAATTTTTAGATATTTTCTGAATTAAATTACTATTACTAAAAATTTTAAAACTGGATTAGATTAGGTGGGTTCAAGTTAGATTTACTTTAGTCAAATAATGTTTATATAACATAACTATGTAGCTCATTTGTGCTGCTTTCGTTGACGTCATAAAGTTAAAGTTATTATTTACTCACTAAGCCATAAGTGGAACAAAATCCTTATATTTATGACAAAAATACTACAATAAATACCTTGTATCTATTATTCTGTCGATTAATATTCAATATTACTCCTCGCTCTCGCCCTTCTCAAACAACTGTAATTCCCGTCCCAAATCATTTGTCAATATTGAGAAGTCGGTGTCCATAATGTATTCAGGTCTACACTATTAATTTGGTTAATTTGCAAGGTTTAGTCCTTTAGGGGTATCAGATATCAGTGAAAGTACATGCAGTGACCCAGAGGCGCATATACTAAATTTAGACAATTAATATAATGCTAAAATCTGATTATATAAACGTACTCGTATGCTTGTTTCTCTGTTTAAGAAACTGTTTTACAGTTGCTAGAAGTATCTTCCAATGTCCGAACTCTCAAAAATGGCGATTTTTGAAATGTGCGATTTTCTGGAGCAATGATCACAGTAAAATTTTAAATGAAACTATGGAGAATTTTCACGTAAATGTTCCAACTTTCGAAACAAGCGTACGGAGATGATACTCTCTAAGTTATATGCAATTTTACGAAGGCCTTCGACTTCAACTCATGACTCCCACGTCCAAAAAGTCAAGTCAAAGATCTGGTACGTACAAATTGCGGATTGACTTTCAAAGAAATGCAGAAGAGGTCGGCATCTCAATTGGGTCAATCAATCAAGACATTTTACAACGTTACGTGAAAATATTCGCAGAAAGAGACTAGAGTTGTGACGAGATAACTCATGGTTCTTGCACCACGACAATGCTCCCGCATACTCAGTTTTGTCATTTCGTCAGTTTTGATCAGATTACAGCCTTCCCTCACCCTCCTTACTCGCCAGACCTGGTTCCTTGCGATTTTTTCTTATTTCCTAAATTAAAATCGGTGCTAAAAGGACGCCGTTTTGAATATTGATAACATCAAAGCAAATTCGTCACAGACTTTAAAGACTATTTCAAATAAAGCTAACCAGGACCGCTTCGCTAAATGGAAACACCGCTGGGAAGAGTATGTGAATATGGATGGGGAGTACTTTGAAGGAGACAAGGACCAATAACATATAAAATTAATAATAAAGCTTAAAAAAACAAAGTTCGCTTATTTTCTGAACAGACCTCGTATATCGTTCTGTTTCAATTTATTGCACATAATCTTGCTAGCATATATCATTCGTAAGTAAATAAAATAAATGCAACTAAATAATGTGCCGAAACTCTATATGTATACTCGTATGTATGTACATACATTTTCCTGTAATTATCACTTTTATCAATCTAGTATCTGGCAGAGATAACTTTGAAAATTAAAATAATTAGAAGAGAACCAAATAGAATTAGTAAGCTCGGACACATATGGTATTTTGCATGGTAGACTAATGTACCTTTAAGTGTTGCCGAGTCTGAACACCTTGACGATATATCGTAGCCTAACTAATGCTATTAATAAAACTTATGTAACGTACCACCTACACCAATTTCACTTCGAGCAACAAATGTAACAGAATCGTAATGTCAAAGATTACGTATCTCTGTAGGAGCAATCTAATTCATACTTCAGTGTCGAGTGAGAGGAATATGGGATTATAAAGATCAATAAGAACTTTTCCAAAGAAGACATGCAAGTTCGAATACTCTCTGGATTTGTAAAGGCGGAACGTTAATAAATGTATCGGAGGCGTCTTTTCTCCACTTCCTCCCACTTTCCAATTTTTGTGATTGGATTTTAAGGAAATCTAGTTTAGTAAAACGCCAGAAAGTTGGCTTTTTGTATGAGCTCATCGAATGAAGAGACGTGATGTTTTATGATTTATTTTATTTAGGGATTTTTGTTAATACATATTAAATATAGAATCTTATAAGGGGAATATACAGGGTGTTAGTAAATAAGTGCGACAAATTTCAGAAGGTGATTTTACATGAGGAAATAATGGCAGTTTGCTTATAAACGTATGTCCGCAAATGATTCGTTTTCCGAGATACGGGGTGTCAAAGTTTTTCTTAAAAACTGCCGATTTAATTTATTGCTCTGAAACCGGTCGAGATGTGCAAATGAAATTTGGTGGGTTTTAAGAGGTAGTTATTGCGCATTTTTTGACATGCAATTAATAATTTTATGTTCATCATTGGCGCGCGTACGGGTAATAATATCAATTTTTTTAAAGAAAAATGGTACGCCACTGAGATATTACAAATTAAAAATTTGAATTCCCCGTTCAATTTGTGACAAAAAATCTCTCTTGCCTATTCTTCGTATGGGGCGCCGTTTTGATGCAAAAAAATAAAACATCTTAACGCGTATTTTTTATTTCTTTAATACATTATCAAGAACTATCTAATACAATAACATTAAACCAGAACAATAACAGAAAATAACACTAATAAAATTTTGAAAAGGCGCAAAGCTACAACAAATGTTCAAAATGACCTCCCTCAGACGTGACACAAGATTCAACTCTTCGCCTCATTGATTGTCGTATTCGCGCAAATATTCCTGGTATATTTCTTATTGTCTCACAGCCGACTATAATTCGATTCCTCAGGTCATCAACATTTTCAACGGGAGTGGAATAAACTAATGACTTAAGAAAACCCCAAATGCAAAAATCAAGAGGATTTAAATCCGGCGATCGAGCAGGCCAATGTTCCGTACCTCCCCTACCTATCCAACGATTTGGATATACTGTGTCTAAGTGATTACGTACATTAATGCTAAAATGGGCTGGTGCACCATCATGCATGTACCATAGGTGTTGTCTCAGCTGTAGAGGAATTTCTTCAAGAAGAACAGGTAACTCTTCCTGTAGGAAATTAAGATAAGATTCGCCTGTTAGTCGTTGTGGGAGGAAATATGGACCGATTAAATGATCATCAATTACCCCAAGCCATATATTGACGGAAAACTGATGCTGAAAATGAGCTTCAAGATTCCATGGGGGTTTTCCTCAGCCCAAAAGTGATTGTTATGGAAATTTCGTATACACTGTCGTCCAAAAGTAGCCTCGTCAGTAAACAAAACGGCAAAAATAGGCCCGGAAAAAAGTCTCTAGGTAGTAGAGCTTGCACACGTTCAATATGAAACGGATACAATTGCTGTTCTTTAAGAATTTTAAATACAGTGATGTTGCTTACATTCAATATGTTGGCACTTGTTTCAGGTGACTCCGCAATTAACTCGAGAACTGCTTCTTCTAGTTGCACAGTTCGTACTTCTCGAGGGCGCCCACAGTCAACCATTTGTTTCTTAAATGAACCATTTTCGCGCAAACGTTGATGAAGACGAGCAAATATTGTGTGATGAGGTACCCTACGTCCTGGATACAACTCAGCATACAATCGTCGAGCGAAAATTTTCCATTCTTTTAGATAAAAGAAAAATTAATTACTTATTAACACTAATGTTGGAGCAAACTAAAAGCTTAATAAATTAATAATGACGAAACGATAATTTGACATTTCTTTAAAATATTCATATTTAACAGACAAATGTTGACAGTAGCCTACTAGGTAATGTATTAAAGAAATAAAAAATACGCGTTAAGATGTTTTATTTTTTT
>NW_019420593.1:0-6126 GCF_000390285.2 Anoplophora glabripennis
GTTCATAGGAAAAATTTTGTAGAGAATTAAATTTCTCATCGAAATGGCTTATTTAAAAAATGTAAAAGGAAAATTTTATGCAAAAAATCGTTAATAAAAAATTTTAAAGAAAGCAAAAAATAAGATTTATTGTTTTTTTTTTACTTTTCTAATAAAATAATTTAGTAAAAACTTGAGAATTTAAGTACAATAAAAGTTCTGCCCCTCCAAAAAATGAGACTGTCATACAAACATCTTAGATTAGATATACAGGGTGCTCATAAAATAAAAAGACACGAAAATACTCAAGAGAGAAGTACCATTATTTATTATTTTACACAACATTTCTATATATAACAAATCTGTTTATAACCTCAAATAATCTCCTAATAGAAATTTTTAAAATCAAAATTTCAATTTTTGAGGTGGAAAGTAGCTATAGAGTAAGTCAGAATTGAAATTTTTATTTCTCTTCTCTCTTGATAATTTTCGTGTTTTTTTAATTTATGAGCACCGTGTATAACTAATCTAAGATGTATGTATGACAGTCTCATTTTTTCGAGGGGCAGAACTTTTTATAAAGAGTGACATTTTTCGATAAAGTCAAAAACAAAAGAGTTTTTCACACCGTATGTACATTATTAATAAACTCTATTGTATTTAAATTCTCAAGTTTTTCTAAATAATTTTTTTTTAAAAAAGTAAAAAAAATCAAAAAATCTTAATTTTTGCTTTCTTTATCCTTGTTTATTAACGATATTTTGCATAAAATTTTCCTACTACATTTTCTAAATAAACCATTTCGATGAGAAATTAAATTCTCTACAAAATTATTCCTATAAACTATACCTAAATTTTGCTTTGTTTTCGTGCTATATTTAAAAAACTGCAAAAGTGCTTTTTCACCCCTATCTTCAATTTCAACCCTCTAATTTAATAGCACTCCGCGTTTTTTTCATTTTTAATGACCTTTCGAACAAGTCATGTGATGAAAACGTCTTATTTCCTTCCTTGTTTGCAAAAAATGAGAATTAAAACGTATAAGGTGACGAAAATCGAAAAATTGGCTAAGTTTGAGCGGCCATATATCAATCAATTTTCATCCAAAAATACTTTACAACCTCTCGTTTTGAAGGAAATTTTTATCTACGGTTTTTTCTATGAAGCAATGCCTATACCTATCTTTACTCACAAAAAAACTAGAGTTAAAAAAATAAAAAAAATCGGAAAATCAAATTTTTGCTCTATGAAAGAATAATTAAAAAAATCATAATAGTACAGGTTTTAAATTATAAATTTTTCAGATATGAGCTATTCTATTTTCCAAATAATCGGCATCAAATCGTAATTGATATCATTTGTCGTATATCAGGTACGACGATGCTTTTTTACAGGAAGCACCATACGGGTTACTTTTTTATTATTGGTTTTATAAAAAAAAGTTATTCTTGATAAAAGTTCTGCATGGCCTAAAACTCAAAATGAAATAATCAAATTTCAATGTTTTGCTGTGGCATATGAGCTTTGTGGAAAAATGTAAATTTTGCTCAAGAGTAAAGTACTTTATTTTATTTTATTTAAGTTTATCCTAATAGAAAACTACGGTCAGATATCCAATATTATCCTTTAAAAACAATATTTAATAATTTTTGGGTATAAACGTACCTAGTAGGAAATAAACAAATAAATTATAATTTAATTTTGCAAATCATAAAACATTTATTGTATTAAATTCATTGGTTTGTCAGTGCATCCTATATTTATGTCGATCTCTATAATCGTTATTGAGAAAAGTTGATCCCAATAGAAAACTACTGTCAGATATCCAATATTATCCTTATCCTTTAAAAACAATATTTAATAATTTTTGGGTATAAACGTACCTAGTAGGAAATAAACAAATAAATTATAATTTAATTTTGCAAATCATAAAACATTTATTGTATTAAATTCATTGGTTTGTCAGTGCATCCTAGATTTAATGTCGATCTCTAGACGTAAATTATGAATGCTAAATACAGAGAACAGTTTTAAAGAATAATAAAATCTGTTTTTAATGGTAGATGGATAATATTGGATAACTGACCGTAGTTTTCTATTAGGATCAACTTTTCTTAATAACGATTGTCAATATTGTAAAAAATAAGGTACTTTATTCTTGAGCAAAATACATTTTTCGACAAACCTCGTATACGACTGCAAAAAATTGCAACCTGATTATTTCATTTTAAGTTTTAGGCAATGCGGAACATTTTATCAAGAATAACTTTTTTTATATAAAACCGATAATAAAAAAATATGCCTTATGGTGCCGACTTAATTGTACACACTTTATATTCTTTTATTAGCTCTTGTATTTTTATTAATTTTGAAAATGCTTATTAAATGAAGTCAACAGAAATGTAGATACGTGACGTTAGATATTTTTTTACATACCATTATGTCAAAGAAAGGTTTGAATTAGCTTAATGTCTTTGTAAGTACTTAATAAAGTAAAAATTAATTTCAAATTGAAAAATTTTGCCAATTCACATTGTGATTTCTCTACAGAAAATTTGTGCAGCACATCAAAAACATTATTTTACTATATCAAACCATGGCAGGCAAACAAATTGCAAAAAATTTCTACTTGTAAAAAAATGATTTAGGTATTGAACAAATTGTTTTCTCTTTGTATATTGGTACATAGTTCTTTTGACTCTTGGCTGCTTAATAACATTTAATTCCCGATATGCATTCATAAAAATTGAATATCATTGAAAATAACATTTTTTTTAAGATCCAGAGCTTAAAGCATGTGTATATTTGTACTTTCACGGAAGCAGTTTTGGAATTAGCTAATTTTATTAAATAGTTGTCACCTTGATTGTCACAGTAAATGACTTAATCTCCTTAGCCATGCAACCAGAAATAATAGATAGGTACAAAAATGCTCCTATTTTAGTACCTTGGTAACATGTTTTTATTTCATATAGTATTTATAGATAATTAAAAACATCCTGTATAGATCTTATTTTTTACGATATACCTAGTATTCATGGGTGAAGTTGAAGGGAGAACAAACAGTTTTATTTTAATTTTATTAAGAAAAAATAATTCTTGTTAAAAAAAACAAATATTTAATATTTTTCCTACATTGAATACGTACAGGGTCATCAGGCGCAAATTAATTTATTTTATAAAAATAAATAAAACAAAATTACGTTCCAGGAATATGACATGAACCCTGTCTTTGTTATGAACACCCTGTGTATTTATTTATTTGTGGCATACTCGGTGGTATAGTTTTAGTTTCTTTTCTTCATTTTATAAGGTGGCAAAATAAATACCTGTGAAAATTAAAATAATCCTCATTGGTATAATTTAAACGATCCCAGGCATTTTGGGCAAAAACTATTTCAGACGTAACAATAATTAGACAACTAACTTGACAAATGTCAAATTATTTCAATTCGATTTTCAATTGTTTTTGGAGTTGGCCAATTTGATAACAGGTCTGCTACGAGAACTGTCCAAAAAATAGAAAATTGCAAATATCTCTAAAAGTAGTAACGGCAATCCTAACAATGATTATATAACTTGAAAAGAAATTTCAATCTGCATACGACAAAGTAAAAAAATACAGTGTGTTCCATTTAAGTTAACAAAGTTATAGCTGTTTCAAGTTATCAAAATATACAGCAATAATGAAACACCTACTATTAAATGTTTTAATTTGTTGGTATATTATAATGCAGTATTACCTATGCCCTTTACAGGTACCAAAAATCCACTTGACATTACGCTCCTGGAAAGAGTTACAAGCATCTTCGCGGACCGTTACATCTGTCAAATTTTTTCTTTAAAAATTTATATCTCCAAATCTATAACTCCTAGATATAGGGAATATTTAATAAAGTGACCCTCAAATTTCATGTAGATTCCGAAAATGGAATAATACATAGGGTGTCCCATTTAAAATAACGAACTTGGTGTCGGCTTCCGGTATAACCGGAAGTGCTGGAGAGTTCTAGATACTTTAGTTATGTTTGCCCCAGGGACAGTTGCCTAATTTTCAAATTTTTCGGAGCAGTACTTTTCTAGATATCTATCAACGCAGTGCCCGGTGAGACACCCTGTATGATTTAAAATTGTTCTATGGCCTACCTGTTTTTGCATTTTTAGATATTTTTAACTCTTATCTTAACTTTATCCCCTATTATTTCGCCCTGAGATAATTTCGTAAATCTTTTTCTTGAAATGGTACGTGGGCGAAATATCGTGTTATCGTGTTTTAACCGACCATACGAAGGAGAAACAACATTATTTTTAATTATAAGAGGTGTTATTTGCATTCTGGTAGGCAGTATAATCGCAGACCACTATCTTTGGTTTATCAATTTCTATCAGGATAATGTATTTTAATGGCTATGAAACTCGCATCAGATTAATTCCTGCAGAACAGACGGAATAAATTTAGCAGAAATATACTTTCAACGATTTAGCTGAAATAATTAAGATAATCTTGAAAACAGTCTTCTTATCAGTCCAGTGAGGACTACCTACCTACACATATCTACATGTAGGTAGGCAATATGTGAATATACAGAGCCTTCAGGAATGATGTGTCTCTCACAACACAAGGAATAACAGTAATTGCAAAGAAAAAAATAATAGATCAAGTTGTTGTCTTTGTATTATAAACTTTCTTCAAAAAAATGTAAATGCAATAATTTCTTTGTATAAACCTTGTGAGTACAAAGATAAATTCCTGTTAAAAAAAATAATCAAAGAAATCAAAAAAAAATAAAACTTTATACAAAGACTAATAGAAGGTAGTGGAACCATTGGCAACATGGGGTTTGGTGGGAATTTGTTATTTCTACTTTTATTTTGAAAAATAATATCAACGATAATTTACAAACGCAAAAAAATCAGAGAACAATATAACATTAACAATATTTTATTCAAAATTTTCCCTATTAGCCAGTGTCCAATTATTAACCTTTAAAAATAATAAATTATATTTGTCAGTAACTCAGAAGCAAATAAATATTTTTTATCTATTTTTTGGTCATTGGTCAGAATTCGCTGGTATGACAATAAGGTACAACAAGCTACTTTTGGCACATTCTATATACGGAACATTGGCATTCATCATTTAAAAAAACTTATAGAAAATGTTCACAATAACATCACACTGAAAGAAGTCATCCAAGTAGGATGTTTTGCTAGGTGGTACTTTTAGTAAAACAATAGGACAATAGGACATAGGGTATAGAACAATAGGACATTTAGGACAACAAAAAATCATGCTATAAGTAAATATGTTTTACTGAAAATGTTTACTACCACTACAAAAATGTATTGTCCCTATTTAACAGCTCAGTTATAATTATATTTTAATTAACTATCGATCTTCTAAAATGAGTTGCTTTTCTCGGGTAAGTGAATGTATTTTCTTGAAACTTCTNAATAGTTCAGGGTTGAAAAAATTTCAAAAAGTGTAGTTTTATTGACAGATAATGTTCACCAAGTTTGGTTTCTTTAGCTTGATGTACGTGGAAGATAAAAAAGAAAAACAATTTTTTTTTGTAATTTTAGGAGGGGCGTAACTTTTCAGGGGAGGGTTTTTTCAAAAAATTTTATACCAAAGACCCCTATTAATTTTCATCGGAGAATCGCCCCTTGAATTTTTTCGGTGTTATTTAGATACACCCTGTATACAGCAATAATGAAACACCTACTATTAAATATTTTAATTTGTTGGTATATTATAATGCAGTGTTACCTATGCCCTTTACAGGTACCAAAAATTCACTTGACATCACGCTCCTGGAAAGAGTTACAAGCATCTCTGCGGACCGTTACATCTGTCAAATTTTTTCTTTAAAAATTAATATCTCCAAATCTATAACTCCTAGATATAGGGAATATTTAATAAAGTGACCCTCAAATTTCATGTAAATTCCGAAAATGCAATAATATATAGGGTGTCCCATTTAATATAACGAACTTGGTGTCGACTTCCGGTATAACCGGAAGTGCTGGAGAGTTCTAGATACTTTAGTTGTGTTTGCCCCAGGGACAGTTGCCTAATTTTCAAATTTTTCGGAGCAGTACTTTTCTAGATATCGATCAACGCAGTGCCCGGTGAGACACCCTGTA
>NW_019420594.1:0-6122 GCF_000390285.2 Anoplophora glabripennis
TTATGTATTAGTCACTCTTTATAATTTCGGCCGCCGAGTATAAGCGAAAATATTAAAATATTCAAAGTCTACTGGATTTAAATTATTCTAGCTAATCCGTATCTTTTATTTATGCTTTAATATTTCCTTAAAATAGCAACATATAAGTAAACACAGTAAAAATAAAAAATAAAAACAGTAAAAACAAAAAACCAAATTACCTTTATTGGACGCATCCGTACTTATCGAGAAGAATCGATGACCTTCTAGATCAGTCAAAATATTCTGCTTGCTTTCTGACTCTAACACATTTTGGACAATTTTTGTAGCTTTAGTTTTTCCACAACTAATTAAAAATTAAATAAACTAGCAAAGACCTAATTCCCCTCTTACCAGTGCAAATTCTAGCAGTGCGCTCTGTATAAATATGTCTTTATGCGACATAACTCAAAATCGGGATTTTTGCGTCCCGATTAAGAGCGAGGCGGGACGCGGGACAAATAAAATAAAATCGGGACAATCCCGCCTAAATCGGGACACCTGACAGCTCTAATAATAGAGTACATATGTGCAGTTTTATATTCTTTTTCGTAGCAAGAAAACCCCGTATTTACTAATGGTGAATTTATAACAAGATCTTAATCCTAACTTATCCCTAACTTTACCTTAATCTTATGCCTTAGTCTTAACCCCAATATTTTTGACTCGTTTATAAAAATTTATTACTAACCTTACTATTAAGCATTGGTCAACAACAACGCATGAGAAGTAGAGATGGAAATGACGGATTTTTTTTGCGCATATATTTTTGTTGTGGTCTTAGAGTTATAATATTAGTGCTAAAACTTAAATATGAACTTCAGCTAGTTCAGGTCAAGACCTTATTAGAACTGAGACCGAGTTAGGAGTTTTACAATGTGCATTCCAAAGGAAACAGGACTTTTGAAAAATAACAACAAAGTTTTTTTGGTAAAACCGATTTATTTTATTCAAAATAGTCCCCTTCCGACCTAATACAGCGATTTGCACGGTCTAAAAACAGTCCCATGGAGGCCGGTGTCCCCCAGGGCACCGTCCTGTCCCCACACCTATACACCATTTACAACTCCGACATCCCACATCCCCCCAACACCAACATATACTTATACGCCGACGACCTGACAATCACATCCCAATCCGTAGATCCTAGATATTCCGTCTACCTCCTCCAAAGCTCCTTAGACCAACTTGAAACCTGGTGCAACAGGTGGAAAGTCAAAATTAATCCCAACAAAAGTTCGGCTATCCTTTTTACCAAACGAAAAATCCCACAAAACCTTGACAGACTGACACTATCCCAGGAACCCATCTCCTGGAATCGACAAACACGATACCTGGGCGTGACGATGGACCAGCGTCTCACGTGGAAACCGCACATCGTGGAGACGGTGGCGCGAGCGAAGACCACCAGGGCTAGGCTCTATCCCTTACTCAAAGGTGGAAACACCCTCAGTTTAAGGAATAAGCGAACGCTTATCAAGGTGGTACTTCAACCGCAGCTAACCTACGCCTCCACGGCGTGGGGTCACGCGGCAAAAAGCCACTTAAAGTCATTACAGGCTGTGGAAAACATAGCCCTCCGCACGGCCACCGACGCGCCCTGGTACGTAAGAAACACTGACATATTACGAGACTTACAATACACAAACGCTACACAGACAATAAGACAAAACGCGGAGAAACGATTTGACGTAGCCGCTAGACATGACAATCCCCTCCTCAGGCAAGCCGTTGACTACGTACCCGACGTGACCGACAAACACAAAAGACCTAGACACCAACTTTTTGACCCTGGGTGACCACCCCAATGACCCCCCCCCTGCCCGCTAACCTTTTCTGTTTCAGAGACAGCCAGGATCAAGAAACGAAGACAACGACACACACACACACACACACACACACCCCCCATACCCTCCTTAACCCTCCCCTCCCGCGCTAGCCTAAGGGCCACCTTAGCAAAGCGCATCCCAGGCTGCATAGCCGCACTACCCTACCCAACCATACCACACATAAACATGACACTACCCCCGGGGTTTACACAGACGAGCCGGCGAAGCAAGAAGAGCGCCAGAAGAAAGGGCCCTAGCCGGCGGGGCCCAGCCAGGACAAAAGGAGGTCCCACAAAGCGCCTACACCGGCCGCATTTGCGGTCGGGGTAGACGACGGATGGGGCCCACCTACGAAGGCTGTCCAGGCCTACACGAGATGAGGCAGGATAAAGAGGGATAATCCCCCTCGATCCCAAATCATTGAGGCCAATTTCTAGCCATGGCGCGCGCGGTCTAAAAACATGTCGAATGAGTGTTTTAGATCGTCTGCCGGGATGTCCTTCAGGATGTCGGTACAAGCCTTTTACGCCACAAAACGCTTTTCTTTCATCGACAAATTCATTTTTCTGAAAAGGTAAACGTCGCACGGTGCCAAATCAGGCAAATACGGGAAGTGGTTGACAGTTAAAATACGATTTTTAGTCAAAAAATCGGTATCAAGTGTCGATCAATCAGATGGTGCGCTATCGTGCAACAAACGCCAACTTCCTTCTGACCGATATTCTGGCCGAATATGATGCACCAAACGCTTCAAAACGCCAAAACAGAATTGAATTTAAAGGTTTGGCCCAGCGGAACGAACTCTTTTTGGACAATGTTGTAAAGGAAGTTTTTGTCCATTTTAGCCTCCTCTTTGATGATGTCCTTCGAATTGAATTTTGAGCAACTTTTGGTTGTCAGTCAACTTATTACGCGAAATAAACCGTGCACATATTTTTCGATAGACCAAATGTTCGGCCACGCCATGCCAGAATGCGATAAATTGATGTTTTTGAGATGCTCAATTCCAATTCCATGAATTTCGATGAAGATTGTGGCTGATCTTTGATGAAGTCACCATAGGCGTAGCTAGAATTTTTGCTTGGGGTCCAGGGCTGCAAGCTCCATGGCGCCTTTAAAAAAAAAAATTTCGAAATCAGCAAATTGCCGAATAAAATTTTAAAAACCTGAACACGTTTTGATTACATTCTAAAAAAAGATCACGCAGTCAGCGACTTACCGATAAGTCGATATGATAGACGATAAGATTAGAT
Source organism: Anoplophora glabripennis (assembly GCF_000390285.2). Lineage (NCBI taxonomy): Eukaryota > Metazoa > Arthropoda > Insecta > Coleoptera > Cerambycidae > Anoplophora > Anoplophora glabripennis. Next base: position 3,101 of record NW_019420594.1, read on the forward strand.
TTATTTTCTGGGGTGGGCGTACACACCCCTGTTCCCCCTTAGCTACGCCCATGACTATAATCAATATAGGGTCAAATGTAAAAAGTATTAATTCCATAAAATCTAATTCATATGAATTTAAATGTTTTATAGCCATTATACTATCTTTATACAGGATATTTCGGTTTATGTTTCGATTATTCCTTCATTGGATTTTTTAGTGTTGATATTTGAAAAAACATATTTTATAAATTATTTTTGATTTTGATGAAATTATATTTAACGATTTGTCTCATTAAAATTAAACATTTATTAAATTTGATTATAAAGTCACTGCTTCTTTCCGAAGTCAATTGAACATGTAAAAAACGCCTGGCAATAAAATTTATTGATTTTCATGGGCGTACCTAAAAAGTTTTCTGCTAAAGGTAAAAAATTATAATAATTTGTATATAATGTGTAGAAAATTTCTATTATATATTCATTTGGCCAACATATTTTAATTATTTATGTCCTCAAACAATTTTATTATATTGATGGTTTTCCTTTCGTNCCAATGCAGCTGTGTTTGTATTTCGTTTGTCCGCGTCGCATTCTTCAACTGGGCGTATACATTTCTACCACCTCCACGTTTAGTTCGACTAGACCTGTATATGGGTATGGCAAAATAAATAAGTTTTTCAAATATTTCAATGCCGAGTTGCTGCATCGGCGACTATCGGAAAGACTATAACTCATTGTGGTGATTCTAAGAAAAAATCCTATTTTATTCCAAAAACGAACCATTTTTGACTTATTTTTGCTTTTTGTAACTTATATTAAGTCAGCTACCAAACACCGGAGATTTTCCCCGGAGTTTTTCCCGGACTCTTTCACCGGAGATTCCTTTTTCTAGGTAACGCTAATTTTAGAAACTAATTGGAATAGCAATATTATATGAATGAAAAAAAGGTTTGATTGAATCTGCGGTGATCGCGAATAAACAATCATCACCATAAACTTGATCCATCAATTGAAACGTTTCGATAAAAGCTTTACCAAGTTGAAAACAAAACTTAAAATTAGCTTTGTTCGTTGCTCATTTTTGTACCGATGACACAAACATACTGTCACTTCAGATGCAATAACTCCATTTTCGACATATGTAAATTGCCAATAGATGGTCTCACTAGAAATACCTATTTTTGGAAAGTCCTATTTCCTTTGCAACACTCCTTGTATAAACCTGTGCATTGAAATGTGTGCTTTTTAAGACTTAGGACTTAGGGCAAAGACTAAAATCAGTTTCAAACTGTTTTCAAGCTATCAGATATACTCGACCACTTAACTCTAATATCTTTGGTAGCGGAACCTGGTGCTGCTGATCACCAGGTTCTGGAAACTAAGAAAGAGCTCTAAGGTCAACTTAGGACTAACACCTTTTTTATAAACGCATCGTCAGAGAGGTGTAATTGAAATTATGGTACATCTCATCAGTCTTACCTTTTTCTGGGAAATACAGTCTACTCTGTTGATATAGTTCGAAATGATCCTCTTATCGGGTAGATAGAACGTGTTCGGGCAAGGATTCCTCAAACTTTTCATCCAAACCGTCAAGAACATCAAAAACTCGGGTGCAGATTTCTTGTCCACACTCAGGCTGCATTGGATTTCTACAAAAATGCTTGTGCTGTGCAAGAAAGCCAACCAATTGTTGGCTTTTAGGATGCCAGTTAAGCAAACGAAGCTAGTAAGGACAAATTTGGGGTTTACGCTCATACTGAAAAGGTGTCTGAAAATATTTAAGATGCTCGAATTTTCTATTTTCATAAACACTTCTTTGGACGTCACTATGACCTGCAGGAGGTCCAGGCACTTCTCTGCTTTACTCACGGAACCAGTCAGAGATTGCGCAATGTCTACTTGTACTTTATTTTCCAGTACGTTGTGGTTGCGCTTCTAAAATGTCATTATAATGTTCGATTAGATTTACTAAAACCAATTTTACGTTTACTAATTTTTTTGTCAATAAATAGTTTGAGAAATGTACCAAATTACAAGGGGTTCTTGAAAAGTTATCTCCCTAGCAATAAAACAAACGATTTTGTTGACCAATAGATTTGCTGCCTACTAATTGTCAAATCATTTGGTACCAATATATTCAATGCTTTACCAATTGTAAATACTTTAGCCGACGATGTTCGAGTATTATTGTCTCCTGCAAACATTAAAATTGGTAGTGTTTGAAGATTTTGCATTTATTGGGTCAGTTACAATGAATTTACAACTCTACACCCAAAGTGTCTTGATTTATATTAAAATTGTGAATGTTTTCACTATGCTCATGCTGCTGCTTTCTTAAAAATTCAATCGATGACAGTGCTTTGATATTCCAATTAAATAAAACACAATTTTTGTTGCAAACACTTCATAAAACAAAATATTGAGGTAATTTAATTGAAAACAAATTTGAAACAAGTAGAAAAAAAATTGTCACCGCTAAGCATAAACATTATTGAACTTTACTATGCAAGGCACAATTGACTGTTCTATCATGACTAGGTAGATATCTTTTCTAGTGTCCCTCGTAAGCTAATTAGCCAAGAAACTGGAGACAGTAAGACTTGGTCTATTTATTGGCCAATTTTGGTGATATTACTATTAATATTTACTTAATATAGTCCCAATTTTAGCTACATTCAACAGTTGTAAGTGGTTGTGACACTTGTTTCTATTTTAAACATTAGAAGAATAGTATACAGGGTGTTTCTGGAATAACAGCCTTCCTTGAAAAGGGTGATATAGGGCACGAAAATAAGCAACTTTTATTAAGCAAGTGATGGTCTAAAACATATTACGTTTTCAATTGAAAAAAAATATATATCACATGAAGATTTAAATAAATTTAAAGCCGTCCCTGGTGCTCTGATGGCGGTTTTGAAGATTTAAATTTTGTGTTAAAAAATGCGGAAATTTATTCAAATCTCGTTTAAAAGTAACATAAAAATTAAACGAATAAATGAATTACTTACTACTACAGTATATGCTCTTCAAAAATTATTCA
>NW_019420595.1:0-3343 GCF_000390285.2 Anoplophora glabripennis
AATTAGTGTTATTTATTGTTTTATACAAAATAAGATATTTTACTTTATGTTAATTACGTGGGATAAGAGGGCTACTGGTGAACAGCCCACTCAAAAAATGTAGCGCGCGCATGGCGTTACCTCAAGGATGATGAGGAAATGTACCCGTTTGATTACAACACGACGGTTTAAAGTTTTTCATTTCAAGCCTCCTCTGCCAAAGATACCACGAGCCGCCACTGAATTCGACGCCGTGGTCAAGAATTGGTCATTTCGAGAAGCTCTCTACAGCGTATTCTCACGAAAAATTTGCATCTTCGTGCTTACAAAGTCCAATTGACTCAAGAACAGAAACCTACTGACCACAACAAGTGGATGCATTTGGATTCAAAAAATCCACGATTGATTATTGAGAAACAAATGCATCCACAACATACATAACCCTATACTGTATACTTTATGAATCAATAAAAAAGTTGCAATTTTTTATTAGAAACCTGTATTTTTGATACGAAATTGTTTAAGAAAAAAAAACTAGGATGATTATTGTCAATAATAGTCCTTTGTGTTCCCAAAAGGTTGTTTGTTCTGTTATGAATCTAGCAATTATCAATTTAATGTATACTCATCAACATTATCAATGCGATTTTAAAAATTCTTTGTTCGTCCAACATTGAATTATTCAACTGTAGCTTATCTCGATAAAACATGAGATACGGCTATTTGCAGCACACTTAAACATAAACAATAATTCTTATGTCACATCTGACGTTCCAACGACAAACTTAGTTTGTTGTCATGTCGTATACTGTCATCAATTATAACATATCTCGTGAGCTCACGTGATTTATGAAAATGTTAGACCCATGATTTTTTACATGTTTAAATCTGTATAAAACACATTTCTATTTGAAAGTCACGATGTGACAAATTATCAGTCATCGAATTGATAGTTATCTGTTGAACATGTTTCATGAACATTATTACAAAAATCAGTTATACACTTAAGCAATACACAGAGTTCAAGGTTTATTTTTCATAACGTTATCTTAAAACCATCAACTGAAATAAAACAATCAATCATTTAAAATATGATAAGGGCTGACAAAACTGGAAAAACACCTTACTTGTAAAAATCGATCAACTCTCATTATTTTAAATCATCACGTTGGACCAATGCCTGATCATACATCAATTGTTAAAATAATAAAAACATAGAATAAAGTGTTTTATTTTACTTGTTTATTAATTGTTTTAGTTGAATCCTGTTGTCAAAGAAAAATTGAAAACTGAAAAATATTGTCCTTCATGCTACTTCTTCATAACCAAGGAACACAAAATTGACTCAGATAGATTTACTCACAGATGCTTTCCATAGTTTTGTCAGAAATTAATATTTTCATCTCTTAACAAATATAAATAATATTAATTTTGAAATTTTTATTTAAAGAGTCTAATATTCCAAATACAAATATCTGAATTGAGCATATCCAACGAAATAAATGTGCAGAGTGCAAAGGACAATGACTATTGCAATTCAGTAGTCTTATGGGTATATAGCGAAATATTAATTACGCCATCGGTTTAGATTCCTTGATGTGTCGAAAAAAACAGATCGTTGTTTCTTTCAGAAGAAATTGTGAACCTGAAATGATTTAATCTGGATTTGTTATATATTATACACAAATAATTATAATCAATGAAGAAATTAATTAAGTACTAAAAAATTAAACCTTTTTCTAGATGTTTATGTTACTAATCAGTTGTCGCCATTATACTGAGATGTTGTCATGAATTGCTTATTGATAATGATTGATATTGACATATCCAGTTGCCGAGAGCAAAAGATTTAATTCAATAAAAGTTACTGACCTATAATAGGTACATCACACAGGTTGGTATATCCATAACGATGCACCTACTATTGCTCTGTTATTGTTGGAGACAGATTTGATACAGGTAGATTGGAATTTGCGAAGCCTTTACTTTAAATATAGTCTACTAGAATTTTAGATTATACAGAATCGGACAATTTATTAAATAAATATACAACAAAAAAAGTTGGCAATAATTGAATCATGGCATGAAAACCCAAACAATCATCGTAGTTTTATATCAACAAGGACCGCGAAAGCTTTAAAACCACCGTGATGAATATGAATAATTCAAGTATTGAATAAATTTCATACAAATCAGAAAACTTTGTTGAAAGAAACTGTTACAATCATCTTCTGTCAGTCTACTTAGCTATGCCTTCTACCGGTCTAGATGGGGAAATAAATTAACATATTCTGGCTATTTTGTGTAATCTCTAACCAAAATGGTCTATTGCGAACAAAATAGAAATTAATTTATTTAATATTATGGAGTCTAAAGACTATTTTTTGGCCTTTTTGGCCACATTTCTCGGGAAAAAAGGATAATTCTCTATAAGAATCTATTTTTATGTTTATTGACATACTCGTACTGACATTTGGGTGATGAGATCTGACTATTTTTTTACCATTTTTTGAGATTTTTTGACTTTATTTCCTTGGAAAATAGAATATTTGAGTAGAAGAAGCTAATTTTATATTTTTTGACCACCTGGCTTCAATTTTTGAAGATTTGAATTTAAAAAGTATTTGAGTGCTGAGCTCTAACAATTTTATTTTACCGTTTTTTGGCATTTCTTGACCACAGTTCTCTGGTAAAAATGATATTTGTCTAGAAAATGCAGTTTTTGTTTTTTGACATAATAATTTCAATTATTGGGATTCTAAAGTACAAACAAATTTGGGTTGTAACATTTGGTTTTTTGACAATTTTTTTGATTTTTTTGGCATCAAGCCCCAAACCTAACAACTTTAAACCTAACATAGCCTAAGGCAATCAGCACCAAACCTAACAACTGTAAACCTATATAATATACAGGGTGTTTCAGAAAGTCCTCCCGTAAATACAGGGGGTGATAATACGACAAAAAATAAGAATTTTTTGTCATATGAACTCTATGTCTATCTCCTCTAGTTTTCGAGATACAGAACGACAAAATAAAATTTTTTAAATAGAATTTTTACGAAAATTTCCAAACGGTGCGAAATATTTTCATGAAATTTGAAATTCCTGGGTTTTTAAGAACACCAAATACGCTGATCTAGTTATTTATTGGATATTTCATAGAGAGCGCTAGTTACGCCTAGGTGTTTTACCATTCAGACTCCAATTTCTAATGTATAATTCTATTTTCTAAAAATAATGGACTTTTGTTAGAACTTTCTAGTGTGGACGGTTTTCGAGAAAAAAGGTTTTTAATTGAACTCTTACAATATTACGGTGTATAAAATAAGTGACTTTTCTCAAAGTAAGCTTAGGATGTTAAAAC
>NW_019420595.1:4488-6101 GCF_000390285.2 Anoplophora glabripennis
CTTCTTTGCTGTCTTTAGTTGCAGTGGGTGAAAAACAAAATAGGGGATTTAATGATAATAATTAAAGAAAAAACGAATGGTTAACTGCATCAACTATTAGAAATAGGTTCTACTGCTGGCAATGTTTATTTTTCACTAATGATAATTTATCGGTTTGGGGCAGGGTCGGTTTTAACAATTTAAAAAATTTAACGAGAGGCCCTGAAAGACATGAAAAAAATCGCAACAACATATTTCATTGCGTATTAAATTTGAAATGTTCGGTAAATATTGTAAACGCTTTAGATTCTGTTCACAAAACGGAAATACAACATTATAATGAGAAGGTTCGTGAAAATAGAGATATTTTAAATAGACTAATCGATGTAGTAATATTTTTATCGTCTCAAGAAATTTATTTTCACGGACATGATGAAAAAATGGATTCTGCTAATCGAGGGAACTTTAAAGAGTTAATAAATTTAGTACGCGAAGCACAAAGGCTCCATCTATCGTGCTGACTTCCACTATGCCATTCAAATGGCTACTACGGTGGAAGCGACCTGCTAAAATTTGCCAGGTACTTTATTGCACGAATGTCGCCTATAGAGGGCGAAACACAATGTACGTCGTCAGTGCCGCGAAAAATATTAATAAATTTGTTAAAGACATACGATTCAAAATTGCAGAATTTCTTAGACAATGGCCACTGTTTTTTCGGGAACCTTCAAAACAATTTAATTGTGAGTATTAGTTCAATTATCAAAAGTAAAATTTATGACGAATTAAACAATTGCGAATTTTTCTCCTGGCAAGTTGATGAAACCACAGATGTTACCTATAAGTCTCAATTGTCGGTAAGTTTTTAAATATGTACTGCCTGGAGAAGTTGTTGAAAGATTTGTTGGATTTTTTGACATAACAAGTGGGAGAGATGCAGATTGTTTAAATTATTAATTAATGAATTTGGAAAATTTAACTTAAAAAATAAATTAATTGCTCAAATGCTCATGTTAATGGACGTATTTGTCACAACTGAAAGAAAATAATTCATTTTATGACGAAGTTATTGACCATTTTGCTGTTACAGAAAATCACAGATTGCCATTGATATATAAAATTTTATTTTTAATACATACGTATATATTTATTTATAAGTATACTTATACATATATAAGTAACTATTGTACATATTAATTTATTCGAATTTCTTTTAGTTTTTGTACTCATTGCTTCTTTACAAAAAATTAGTGTTATTTAATGTTTTATACAAAATAAGAGATTTTACTTTATGTTAATTACGTGGGATAAGAGGGCTACTGGCGAACAACCCACTAAAAAAATGTAGCGTGCCCATTGCACTACCTCAAGGGTGGTGAGAAAATGTTTTGTTACAACGCGACGGTTTAAAGTTTTTCATTTCAAGCCTCCTCTGCCAAATATACCACGAGCCGCCACTGATCAAATTTTTCGACATTAATTAAGGTACATGAACTTATTAAAGAATTTAAAAAAGTTGCCAATAAAAAAACTTGCAACTAAATTTAACACACATTATTTATTTGAAACTTATATTAATAAAATAAAATCAAATATTTTGTTTATGTGAGTTACTGGTAGACTTTCAGTTAAAG
>NW_019420596.1:0-6093 GCF_000390285.2 Anoplophora glabripennis
ATTGGACAATGACAACTCTTTGCCAGAAGAGAATGTGTCGTTTCAGAAGGACGGTATTCCACCACATTATGCCGTAGCTGTGCGTGATTTTCTTAATCAGAACTTTCCAAATCACTGGATAGGACACAGAGGTTCAATTGAGTGGCCTCCCCGATTGACAAATCTAATGCCTTTAGGCTTTTTTCTATGGAGACACATCGAAAATTTAAGTAACACCGCACGCACTTAAGAAGCTTCGTCGGCGAATTGTTGAAGAATGTCCTCAGATAATGTCCGAAATGCTTCGTAATATTCGTTCGGAAGTGGAGCAAAGATTTTATTAATGTATGGAAGTGGAGGGAAACCTATTTGAACATTTAATAAAATAACATTCTTTGATTCACTGATATTTTGTCTTATTCTTTAAGTGATGATTTTATTGTCAGATCCAAAATTTAAAGTCGTATGTCGTCGTGAGCAAAATTGAAAATGCTTTAACATGAGGTGTCATTTAAGTTTAAGGGTATTTTATGCCCCTGCCTAAGGGGTAGCTTCCAAGATTCCAAAACTTTCGCCATTATATGTCCCCCTTGAAAAGAAAATCGACATCTTAGGTTTTTTTGTTTTTTTGTTTTTTTTTTAATTCCGATATTTTCCAGGTGGGAAGTTTAATTGGGACACCCTGTATACAATTACCAAATTTTATCAAAATTTAATTTTAACAAAATTACTGGTCACGTCGCTTCTGATCACTTATTAAGGCTCTGTATAATTAATTATTTTTTGAGAAACATTACTTGTGTTCTTACCCGTATGTGGTGTAGAATATCTCTATTATTTACTAAAAGTCACACTTCTAGACCAAATTAATGCATTACTTTTAAATTTGACCTTGCTTGTTCAACAATTTATAGTAATTTCAAATAATGTTTTGTTTACTCTGTATTCACATATATGTAAAATATAAGACACTTATTTTTCTTTCCATTTTAATATGTGCAGATGAATCATTCATTAGTAATAGTATACCTGTTGATTTATATAAACATCCTGTAGCTGTTGCAGCAATAATTGTATTGAGGTCATCATCTGTCCCTCTGGCCCATGATAAAAACACACCAAATGCTGAATATATCACAGCTACCGAACCACATGTATTTGCTGTAGCACTTCCTTTTTTCATAATATGATTTAACATTCTAAAAAGTCATTTATATCAATACAAATAGCCAACAACACTTGGAAACATATAGAAAGCACAGCAAAAGTATTTTCTGCATTTTCATGATATCATTTTAATTTACTTAGTATAAAATAAGAATAATTGTACAAATGTAGATAAGGCTTTAATATATTTCGTATTTTTTGTAAAGAAACATACTGTGTTCGTCTTAGCTTTCCCGTTTGACCAGCTAATGTAGTTGCTTTTAATCCATTGTAAAATCCAGTAGCTCCCCCTAATGTTGCACCGATCATACATGATCCACCAATTTGGCCAAATGCAAGTTCAAATCTTCCTCTCTGTTTACTGGCGCCATCCAAGAAAATAAATTCCGGCTGACTTTGTGGAATATATCCAGGGTCATAATTTAGATACGGAGACGAGAACGGTTTAAAATTACCTACAAATCATCATTTTTTATGTAATCAATAGAGTGATTGAGGTTAAATGATCACACGCTGGTGTTAAAAAAATATTAATACCTGTTACACGGCTGGAGTTTTCATAATTCTGCGAATAAATATCGTTCCCATCATTTAAAGAAGACATAGTTTACGTTTTTTGGGGGGATTTTGTCACAGTTTTCAACAAATTTTAAAGATACTTCTCGATGGAATATTCTAAAAAAGGAAGTTAAACGTCAAACGCCAAACCTAGCGTCAAACAATTGATCTATTTTACCACACTAGTGCCATCTGCTACCATATAATCGCAGAGTACGAAACAGTTAACCTTAACCTGTACATTTTTTACGTAACTGTCAACAAAAATTTCAAATGCCTTCAAAAACTATAGAAAATATTCCCAAACTTGATAACAATTTAGAACCGCACCAGGATGAATTTCAGCAGCTAGGAGAACTGGCAGGAATTTATATGGACCATAAAGTATTCAGGTATTCGTTTTTTTTTGTTTTCAAATTTTTATTTTTAAATTGTTAAATGAAAATCAGTGACAATAAAAATGTTTTAGAATCCTTATTGAATTGCTGAACATGGGCATTGATCCAGATACTATTTACAATCTACTAAAAACCATCAAGCGATCAAGAAATCCAAAATCTCGATCTTCGGTAACATCTCAAAAATCTTCATCAAGAAGTAAAAACTAGAAGTTGTTCCTACCTCCTTTTGATGTAATACTGTCTATGAATTTATTATAACATGTAATCTACATATACTAATTATTATTTAAACATTTACATTTGAATCTCAATCTCAATCTCAAAAAAGGTGTCTCTTGTAGCTGGATGAAACTGGCAAATAATCTGTGTAAAGGTAAAAATTTACTGAATTCAGGACGTAAACATGTGTCAGTAGCGGAGACACCAAGAATTAACAGTAAGAACCACACAAAAATTAAATTCCAGTGGATATTTTCAAAATTTTATCAGTTGTAAACTCCTAGTTTACTCCTATTTTAATAACTATTCACATACATTTTTATACACGATTTTTAACACAATCATGAAAAGTTTGAGAAAATAATTGGCATGATTTTTCCGGGCCCTTCAGATTAATCATATGAGTGTTGTAATCAAAATTATATTTCTAATGAAAAGATCACATGATCCTAATAGTACTGACAATCTTGAGATGTCAGTCAGTATGACCGGTTGCTGAAGAGCAGAGAGAGAAATACCCAAAATATCATTATTTTAATAGTGAATGCTAATTAATAATTGTTCAAATGTTGTATTGAATGTTTGAACAATCACTAGTCAGCATTCACTATTCAGGTACTGAGTACTTTGGGTATTTCTCTCTTTTGTACTGTTTACATTTTTTACCCAATCTTTTCCCAATTTGTAATCAATGTAGTGTGTCCTTTTTTTTATAATATTCAGTCAGTTTTGAATAACGATACTATGACGATCCAAGATTGAAGAACGTAGCAAATTCGTCTACAAGAAATACTTTCAATTCTTTCAGGGAAGTCGGTCGATAGCCGCACGGTTTAAGGCGTCAGTACTTAAATCGATGTGTGCTATCTGCCTGGGGTTCGAATCCCGCGGCCGGTAGACCGTAGATTAGCTATGCTTGAACGGAAGATTGGCACCCTCTGTGCAGGTATGGTAGGGTGGAAGAATGTTGACTTGAGTCAATGTGAGAGATTGACACCGGTTGGCATTTGACCACCCCCCTAATTAATGAGGTTTTTCAGGTTTCCCTCATTCCTGCACTGAATGGTGGTTAGGGCCTACCAACATAAATCGTTCCTGGGCGCAAATGCGGCCTGCTTAATAATAATATGCCGCCTCCTCTCCCGCACAAGTCTCCGACTTCTGGGCTAATTCTCGTAGAATGAGGAGTAGAGATATTATTATTATATTATTATTAAATCAGTCATCACACTAACGAAATTTCAAAGAAAATTCCTGTCTCACCAACCTTTCATAGACTTACTAGACTAGATCGCGCAGATCTGTATAAAGGGTTGCCTAATCTACGGGCTGAAGCATTTCCAAATTCCACTTTTTGTAGGAAAAATATATTTATGATTTAATACAAATTTAATTGTTATAAAACAGGCCTTTATGGCAAATTGTATATGACTTTCTCGTTTTGGCTCTAACTTTAGCCTTTCTGGGTATTAGTACCCAGAAAGGCTAGAATGAAGATGCGTTAGATGTAGTGTGAACTTTTTAGAGCCACTGTTTTATTGAATAGGACAGGTACAGGCACAAAACAGGGTACAGGTGTAAAATAAAACGTAGTTTAAAATGTGTTGAAGTACCACCTGCAAAATCTTTTTCAAAATTTGTAAATATAACGGATTTATAAATATATTAGTATCGACACATTTTGTATTAATAAAATTTACCTTAAATGATTATTATTGTTAAAAGTCGTCATTCAGCTTTAACGTAAACAAAGATTGTACCTTTTGCTACTAACCTAGAAATTCGCAATGTCAGTTGAAGAAGAATTTGAACTAAGAGATTTGGTGGCTCAGACCTTAGAAACTAACGGATGTCTTGCTAAAATTAAGGTATGAAGGATATAAAAATATGACTTCATTGTTGTATAATACATGTATTTCAGGCACAACTACGAGCCAGTATTTTTCTTGCCTTGGATGAAGATGTAGAGGTAACTTATATAATTATTTATTCAAGTCGATTACTAATTAAGTTAAGTTGTAGATAAGCAAACAACAGCCTTTACTGAATAATAAACTTAAAATCCACTTGGAGGCTGAAGAGGGAAAAGTGATGTTTTGTGTTGTGCGTGAGTTTTTAGAGTTTTTTAACTTGTATTTCACTTTGTCAGTGTTTGATCCCGAGTCTTACATGGGAAATGGCTATAAATATGAAGGTCGAGAGAAGGTAGCCAAAGACTTGGGTTTAGATAATGCTGACGATACTAAAGTTCCTCTTTTAATGCAACTTATTAAAATTGCTCGAGCAAAAACAAAAACCTTAGAAATAAATTTAAATGTGAATAAGGATGATTTAGAAGAAAATAGGTCAATACATGATAACTCAACAAGTAATTTGACCAAGACTGATTCCAATAATGTACCTTTGGACGAGACAATTACAATTCTGGATAGTGATAAAATACTAATAGAAAATTGTAATTCAGTTCCAGAAAAATTAAATATTACATTTGATTTAAGCAGTCCTACTGTAAATTTTAATATTGTAAATAATCCTGAAAATATGAAAACACAGACGGCTCAAATAGATGTAGATTCGAAGCATCAAATTTTAGAAAATACTTTTAACAAAAAGGAAGAGAAGGATGATGATACTTATGGTGATACTAGCTCTATAGCAGAAGATAGTATTTCCCTTGTTAATTCAGAGAATGTTACAGTTCCTCAGATAACTGTAAATGGTTTAGGGGACAGTACTTTAATAAGTGAATTTGTAAATGATGTGGAAATTTTCCAACCGATATTGAAAGAATGTAAAACATTGGATAAACCTAAAGTATCTCCACAAAAACCTGATAAATTGAAATCAAAAAATAGTTTAAGCACTTTATCGGATCTTCCGCCTTTACAAGTGAACAAATCCCGTGTTAATGATATACTACCTTCATTGTATAGTAAGGAATTTAAAGATAAGTCAAATTTACGTGAGCTCGATAAGCTGTTTGATATGGAAGCCGAATATGAAGAAGATTTTATCTGTAGTGGTGATGATTTGTCTTTAAAATCTGAGTATATGAAATCCGATCATACAAAATCTAACCCATTGGATGATCTACATCAATCTAACAAATCAACGAGTTCCGATAAATCCATTTCAAGTAAAAGAGATTTAAAACAAAAAGTTCCTAACAGAATTATATCTGATTGTAATAAACAGATGTTTAAAGCTCTGGTCAGTAGTTCGAAAACAAAAGACACATTTAAGAATACGGATACTGCAAGTAAGAGTGAAGTTGGCAGCAATACTGTTAATGAGAGTTTGGACATTAATAATTCTGTTTAGCAAAAAATATATATATTTAAGACAATGGCAGCTGTACTTATTTTATACAATCATAGATTAAATGACAATAAATTGCACACTTTCTGTTCATGTATAAAATGAATAGTTTGTTAAAATAGATACGTCGTTAATTTTTTTATAAATTTGGGCGATGCCTTCTTTTACCTTAGAATTTACTAATTGTCAAAGCTTTACTACTTTATTCATGAAAGTATATTTGCGAAGTACAAATTTGTCCCTATAAAAGACTTGATCTTAATGGCAATATAACTTCAAATATGTTTATTAAAATTTATTACTACCTAACTTTTGTATTTTTAAATATTTTTTAACATTAGTTCATTTTTTGCCATTCAAAACTTTAATAACTCAACAGACCTTAAAGGTCTAGCTCTATTTAAGAAATATTTGTGTGGAATTAAAGAACAAGTTTTATATTTTTAAATGG
>NW_019420597.1:0-4269 GCF_000390285.2 Anoplophora glabripennis
TTTGGTATTCCGGGGTTTTTAAGGACGCCAAATACGCTGGTCTAATTATTTTTTGGATATTTCATAGAGGGCGCTAGTTATACTACATTCCTATTACATTTTAAGTTTTAATTTTTTTAATGTTAGGTTTTTTACCATTCGGGCTCCAATTTTATTTTCTAAAAATAATGTACTCCTCTTAGAACTTCCTAATGTGGACGGTTTTCGAAAAAAGAGGCTTTTAATTGAAATCTTACAACATTACGGTGTATAAAATTAGTGACTTTTCTCAAAGTAGGCTTATGTCAAAACTTATTGACGGATGTCTCATAAACAACCGCATACATTCTCAGTAATATTTTAAACTCTATTTAAGTTTATATCAACATTTTAGTGATTTTTAGTGACCGTAGTTAATAACGACTAATTACAGTCACTAAAATTTTGGTATAAAATTAATTAGAGTTTAAAATATTACTAAGAATTTATGCGTTGTTTATGAATAAATAAGTTTTGACATAAGCCTACTTTGAGGAAAGTCACTTATTTTATACACGGTAGTATTGTACGAGTTCAATTAAAAGCCTTTTTTCTCGAAACCCGTCCACATTAGGAAATTTCTAACAAGAGTACATCATTTTTAGAAAATAAAATTGGACATTAGAGACTGGAGCCCGATTGGTAAAAAACCAAACCCTAAGAAAATTAGAACTTAAAATGTAATAGGAATGTAGCATAACTAGCGCCCTCTATGAAATATCCAAAAAATAATTAGACCTGCGTATTTGGCGTCCTTAAAAACCCCGGAATACCAAATTTCATAAAAATACTTCTCACCATTTGGAAATTTTCGTAAATATTTTATTTTAAAAATGTTATTTTGTCGCTCTGTATATCGAAAACAAGAGGAGATAGTTCATAACACAAAAACTTCTTATTTTTTTGTTTTACTATCACCCCTTGTATTTACGGGAGGTCTTTCTGAAACACCCTGTATGTAAGATGTATCATTTTATTTTGTAATTACTAGAAAGCCACCGAGGTGATTCTATTTAAATTTGGCTCGCATTATCTCAAAAGCAAAGTATTACTGGACACAGATTTATTTATTTATTTAAGAACACGAAAATTTGGCCAATTATTACACCCTAAAGTTAACAGTTGCTTTCTTCAACCTAACCTAACTACTTGCCTTTGATATCGGCCGCTATAAAACCCAGGACATTTTCGTGCCTCATCAACACAGTCTGGTATATTTCCGTTTCTCTAAACCAAGAGTCTTCTTCGGTGCTGAAAAAAACCTTGACGGCGACTTTTTCTTCCCTCCATTTACCCAAACAAACCTCACTAAATCTGCCTTTGCCTATAGAGATACCCTAAAATCGATAATTATTAAAAATACTTATAGAATGCTGAAGCTCATTGCAATTACAGAGAGCAGGTATAAAAGGTATTAGTTAACTTCTTTTTGTCAAAAATAAGGAAATAACTTAGTTCAGTCCTATAATAGAAACATTTATCCTTATTTTTAGACAGCAAAATTAAACATACGTGGCGACTTCCATTATAAATACCCTGTATAATAAACAACAGGTGCACTCTCCACTATGTTATAAACTTCACAAATTCGTACTGACCATTTCAATTTGCTTGGCGATTGTTCTCTGGACCATCATGGGCAAGCCAGATCCGGATCCACTCGACTGTTCAATGAGCTCTGCTATTCTCCCCACTTCTTTGTCGTCCGCAACGTCATTGGTCACCACGTTATTGTTTACCCTTCCATTTTTCTCCGTCTTTATTCCTAGTTTCTCTTTCTTTCTGTACATTACAAAAACGCTGGTTAGGATGAGGATCACTACGAAACAGCTAACTATTGAAGACATCATCACCATGAACGACAAGCTCTGGAAGTAACTCGTGGAGATTTTCTCCACGTACATGGGAAAGAGGTCCTTGTTGCAGAAATCTTCGTCGTCGCAACACCCAATCAATTTGGTTTTCGCGTGGGGTACCAAGTTACCTTTACACTAAAAAAAATAAATATGGTGAACGATTTTTTTCGGGACTTGAATATTAACATGTCTTTCTCGTGACCACCGATTTGTTGTAGGAAGAATAAAAAAATTGCATGATAAAAGTAGTTTTTTTATGGGCACTGAATACGAATCTTATTTTTTTAATCAAATAAATAGTAGTGTTATAATTAAATTTTAAAACTGCAAATGATTTGGTAAAAACAGATTGCTTTTGTATAACTAGCGACGTATCACCATACTTATCACTGTGGTGGAAGCGCCGAACATAACGAAAAACATTCAATCATTTCTTAAAAAATATTTCTTACGCGAAGTATTTTCTTTACTAACCTGCATCAAACCGCTTTCACCGGCCCCGAAACATCCGTAGGACAAAAAAGGATAGTCGTATCCATACTCGTCTACTAAAATTTCCACGGAAGTGAAGCATTTTCCGCCTAAATTAACTTGACAGATACCTTGTTCCTCGCGTGAAGGGCAATGTTCTTCACAGTAGCAATGTAGGGTTTGATCTGCAAACCAGTAATATTTATTTTAAAAATGGAAATAAGTGGCAAATTTCACTTTTTCTACTGCCCACGAAAATTTAGACGACAAATCGGAATATTATTTATTTTATATTGTAGGCAATTAAATTACCTACAATTTAAGGTATCTAGAATTAATTTTCACTAATTTGTTAATTGTAAAATAAAGCTCGAACGCGGAAATATCAGTTTCCTAAGATTGCGCATTATTATTGCAAAAAGCCATGCATGTTGATGAAATTTATGGAAAAGACGGTCAATCCAATGACCAACCAACATGTGCGCCATACCCCGATTCAATTGATCGTGAAATTATTGCTTCAGCTATTTATTAATTATTACATTTGATACAGGGTGATTCACAAACGGTGAACAAAAATAAAACCTCGTATTCTTTAGTGAATTTTAAAAGGAGTCTTTCGTATAAAGTTTTTAACTAGGACGCTTCATTAAAAAGATACAGAGTGTTGGAGTTAAATATTTTTTAATTTTTTTCTAATAATTTAAAAAGTAGTAAGTGAAATAATCTGGGCACATATATTTATGTAAACATTGTCCAAAATATGAGATCTTTTCCTAAAATTTAGATGCTCCGGTGGCAGATATACAGGGTATCGATGGCATATTTTTCTAAATAAAATGGTACGCCACTGCTTTATGGTAACAATCATGATATTTTCGGAATTGTCTTTCACTTTTCTACAAATTACTATGTTATTTTTCGAAAAGAGTCTGATTTTCGAGTAAAACTTAAAAAACGAACTGGAAACATCGGATCTCAACCTACTAGATTTCTTTTTGTGGGGTGCTGTTAAACGAGTGGTATAGAGTGAACAAATTAATACCCCTATGCAGTCAGAAGAAAGAATAAATAATGCATTTCATCAGATTTTTTAGAAAAACGCCTCAGATTTTGAACAATGTTTACATAAATACGTGATCAATTTCAAATTATTTCACTTACTAATTTTTAAATTATTTAAAAAAATTAAAAATATATTTTTAAACGAAACTACTTAATAAAAATTTTATAGGAAAAACTCCCCTTAAAATTCACCACAGAATGCGAGGCTTCATTTTTGGCATTCCCTATAGCTAAAATCAATAACTTATTAGATATTTACCATTTAATAACAAAGAGAGTTTTTAAAAAATTCCTATTATAACAAGTTGGCCCTGGGCAAATGACAGTGTAACAAATTATTATAAAACATTACAAAATATCCGTTGTTATGACGAAATTCTTATAATATTAACCAACTTGTTATAATATGATTTATTTTAAAACTCTATTTTTGTTATTAAAATGGTAAATATCTCGGAAATTAATGATTTTAGCTATAGGGAATGCTTTATAAAAATGAAAGAATATAAAGTGTATTTTCAGTTTTTAAAATAAAACACAGGGTGATTCATTTAAAAAATTGAGAAAATTATATGCTCGAGTTTTGGCTCGACCTATATTCAACTGTTGCAATAATAAAGAAATAGCACATTCTCCTAAAACTGTACCAATATCAAAAAGTTATGCCTGCAAAAAATTATTGTTATGTTGTCCTGTTTAGGGTATAAAGGACGCTGAAAAGGGAATCATTCCCGTATACAATTGACCATAACTTTTGAAATACCCTGTATAACATAATTAAACCCTATATTGGAAGCATGGGAGATATGAGCTTAATCTAAATTTAAAATAATATATAGGGTGTCCCATTTAAAAAATA
>NW_019420597.1:4809-6102 GCF_000390285.2 Anoplophora glabripennis
TATAATTATTATGCCAGTACAATTTTATCCTCTAACAATAAAAGTAATACCGTATGGATGTTATCCGAACACCCTGTATATATATTTTCACATTATTCATATATTGCTTTATAACAATTCTTTACTTATAAGTTTCTATTATTATTCTGCTGACAATGGAAAATCGCCTGCTGAGTTGCTAGCTGATAATAAATAGTATAAATACCCAACCAGCCGCTCAGAAGGACGATTATAGATTCAACTTCGCCCAACGCTGTAATTAAGACAAATAAAAGTGTTATCTTCAAAAATTGTTATAATTTCAAGTTATCTACGGTTAGTGCTGTCGAAATTCATCGAATCAGAACTGCTAGGGGTTGGTCAACTAGCCGCAGCTTCCTGTAGACAACGACCCAATAACTTTCATAATAATTCATTGAAATCTATCATTTTTATTTTAATTTCAAATTTGCACCCTGGAATTTTTTTTATTATTTAGCCTTAGTTGCAAAATAAAATAAATATACGACGCACGAGCGTGATATATTATTACATATTCGGAAAGCTTATGAAAAGACCTTTAAGTTAAAAAAAAATCGTCAAGATTCGTTGAAAAACAACATAGTTACACTGTCAAATAAATTATTTTCAAGCGATTTTTTTAACGGCAGGACTATGAATAATATCGTCATTTTCGTCGGACTCGCTGTCGTTCGCTTCCCCCACCCTTCCGCTGCGCCGCGGCTCGCCGAAAAATCAAACGACCCACTGACTTTTAACAATATTTCTTATGCACTTAACATACTTCCACAAATAAAATATTTTTATCTGGAAAAGTACTCGGATTGCCGGTTATGACAGTATTTTTTTTTGCCGCTACCAACATAAATGGTTTAATTTTGACAGTCTGTAACTCCGTTGTTTTTCAACAAATCTTGACGATTTTTTTTTAACTTAAAGCGTTTTTCATAAGATTTCCGAATATGTAATAATATATAACTATATCACGCGCATGCGTTGTATATTTCATTTTGCAACTAAGACTAAAAAATAAAAAAACTTTCCAGGTTACAAATTTGAAATTTAAAAAAAATGATAGATTTCAATGTATTATTGTGAAATCTACCATGAAAAAAAGCAGTGCGATTGTGGAAGATCTTAGGGATCGTCCAGGCTAATAATTAGTTAATTTGTTTATAAGGCCATAACTTGTAAACTGTTCAACTTACCTATTCCAGATTTCGTGTGAGTTATTAGACAGTGATAAGGAATGAGAGGATGCGATGCCAAAACGTTCTGGTAATAATAACGCAG
>NW_019420598.1:0-370 GCF_000390285.2 Anoplophora glabripennis
TAATTATTAGAGTATATACAGGGTGTATATATATACGTAAAACTAATATTTGTACAGTGCCGCACAATTTAGGGGGGATAAAAGGTGAAACGACACCTATCGCACGCCACTAAAAGAATCCAATAAATGGTTTCTGTCATATTTATGTATCCTTTAAGCTAGTAAACAAGTCTGTTGAGTTTGATAAAGAAATATTAACTAATACCGGAGCTACAGGAAAAAATAGTTTATTATTTTTAAATTTCAACGCCCTGTATCTCGAAAATGAGCCGCTTTAGGACATATGTTTATTAAGTAAACTGCACTTATTTTTGGATTTTTTACATACCATATCCGTTTGTAACACCTATTCATTAACACCCTGTATATA
>NW_019420598.1:3995-6100 GCF_000390285.2 Anoplophora glabripennis
ATAGACCGGGAGATATTAGACTGAAGTTCGACGACGTCTTTCTCGTTTATGCCTCTGAGAGTACTGAAAGGTAACCGAGAGACAAGTACAATAAACTAAATTTAAAAGATGGGCTGCGGGACACCTTCGTGAAAATTCAATTTTCCTTTTCAAAAAAATAATGTGTACAGCGACGTATTTCTCACTTATGCCATGTTCATAAGTTGAATAGAAGTATCGATTTTATCACAAAAATTTTTTGGCATAAGTGTCGCAAGGGACCTAAAAATGGAAAACTTTGTAAGAAAATGTGAAAAACATCTTTATTTGTCTACCAATTTCTCATTAATGCCAATTAGAAATATGACATTATTATATTCGAAAACCTCATAAAAAACATTGGCATAAGTCCTACTAAGGACTAAAGAAAATAGTGCTTTGGAAAAGCTGCAGAAAATTTTTATTTTCATTCTGTAACTATCTCATTTATGCCGTTGAAAATTTATGATACTATAAATAATGTACGGTGCCAAGTAGGCATCACTCCTCTATGGGTCCAATATGAAGGCATAAGTCCCAAAGTTGTAGGAAAATTCATGAAAATTTTTACGTCTTTCTCGTCTTTTTTACGTCTTTACGTCTTATGCCATTTTGCATGCACGTAGGAAACTACATTATAAAGTCATATAAATGTAGGCATAAGTCCACATTGGATTTTCATGTTGTAAACTAATTTGAATTTTAATACGAGTCAGGTCGACAAAGTGAAAAATAATAGAAAATTGTCACAATTTTCTCGTTTATACCGTTTCGTACATGAGTAGAAAATATTATTAAGAACAATTTTCAAGAGTGGCATGAATGCCACAAGGTACCGTCGTATGTAAAAATTTTTAAAAAGTTTATTTCATCGCCTGTACAAACGAAAAATCAAACTAAACCCAATACAGAGCTTTCTCTTTTTCATGTAATTTTTTTTATTTTAAATATTTTATTCCCCTTTATAGTTAAAAATATTCATTTTTTTATAGATATCTTCTCTTCTCTTTGCATTATTTCCCCTTTATAGTTAAAAATATTCATTTTTATATAGATATCTTCTCTTCTCTTTGCATTATTTATGATACATTTTTAAATTAATTTAAGTTTATCGAAAATTGTGCTGGCGAGGAAATAACCGCAATTTGTAATTTTTGACAACTTTTTAAAAAATTTTACATATGACGGTACCTTGTGGCATTCATGCCACTTTTAAAAGTGGCTTTTAATAATATTTTCTACTCGTGCACGAAACGGCTTAAACGAGAAAATTGTGGCAATTTTCTATTATTTTTCTACTTTGTCGACCTGACTTGAATTAAAATTCAAAATAATTTACAACATGAAAATCCAATGTGGACTTATGCCTACATTTATATGACTTTATAATGTAGTTTCCTACGTGCATGCAAAATGGCATAACCGAGAAAGACGTAAAAATTTTCATGAATTTTCCTACAACTTTTTAAAAATTTTTTAGCATATAGTCCTCACCAGGGACATATGCCCTTTAAAAAAATGAATACTTTCACTCTTTTCTTTGCAATAAGCTTTAATTTATTCACGAGAAAAACGTTGACAAAAACGAAAAATTTTCCGCAGCTTTTCCAAAGCACTATTTTCTTTAGACTTTAGTAGGACTTATGCCAATGTTTTTTATGAGTTTTTCGAATATAATAATGTAATATTTCTAATTGGCATTAATGAGGAATTGGTAGACAAATAAAGATGTTTTTCACATTTTCTTACAAAGTTTTCCATTTTTAGGTTCCTTGCGACACTTATGCCAATCAAATTTTGTGATAAAATCGATACTTCTCTTCAACTTATGAACATGGCATAAGTGAGAAATACGTCGCTGTACACATTATTTTTTTGAAAAGGAAAATTGAATTTTCACAAAGATGTCCCGCAGCCCATCTTTTAAATTTAGTTTATTGTACTTGTTTCTCGGTTACCTTTCAGTACTCTCAGAGGCATAAACGAGAAAGACGTCGTCGAACTTCAGTCTAATATCTCCCAGTCTATAACTAAAACCTGTATGTCAATGAAAAAGATACGAAATTTTTTTTTCGTAGATAATTTAA
>NW_019420599.1:0-6426 GCF_000390285.2 Anoplophora glabripennis
ATAAATTGATCGATGCGAAGCTTCAGATCAGAGGTAGACAAAGGTACATGTTATTGTACAATGTGGATAGTGGGATTAGTAAAATGTGAACAATAGACACCTTTTGTTACATACTACTATGCAATTACTTACATATATATTCTTATAATGTAAAGAGGCAACGGTTGTATCACTTTTTGTTTGAATAAAATTATATAAAAGAGAACCCGGCTACAGCCCTGTACCACATTGCAGCTGCCGTAACATTTTTGATCTCTTGTCATAACATAATATGCTTTTGTTCAATTTTATTTGGAAAACCAGTTTTTTTAAATTTATTTTTTTTTAAATCTAAAATAGCTTGGACCAAGTTGAATAAATCGACAATAACTATAAAACTGCTTGTTTCAGAGAAAAGATCTATAGGAATTTGTTGTTATAAATACGAATTGAAGGCTAAAAAAATGAATATTGTAATCCCAATATTTTTTTAACGTTTGATGACGATATTGTATTTGAAGTCGTATTTATAACAAAACATATATGGATTTTTCTGTGAAATAAATAATTTTAAAGTTTGGATTTATTCAAATTTATTTTATTTATTCAGGTCAAAAAATAGTATCCCGAAAATGGTTTTCAATTAAATGCACTAACCGAATTTAAAGTTACTAGGCCTAAGAAATATTTGCACAACCATATGCTATTGTTTAATAACTTTAGCACATAAATTTGCTAAAATATCAACTTGAAATTGGCATTTTTATTCGCGCATATCGAAATTATCACATCCCGAACAATCCAGTTACCTATGTCAGGTATCAAATCCCTGATCTTACAAGACATTCGACAGGACTTAAAATTTTAACAAGTTTACACATTAAAAAGTTATCCAATAAATTCACTTCGATGGGACTTGTCTACTCCTTGCTACATATTTTGACCAAAACATGTGGCAAGTAATATATGGCCGAACACTAACCCGCGCAATATGTCATAGTACACCTCCCTCTGAGAACCAGATGACAGATTTAGGATTTATTTGGGCAGTCTCTTATCGGTAACAATTTAAGGCTGGGAATCTATACACTTGTCATTTGTGGGACGATAATTGTATGGTTCTAATTATAGGTTGTGTGTCCCTTGGAATAAGCTATTCCACAGGAATCCATCGTTTAAACTAAATCGTACGGTTTTGTGGAAATTTAATTTCTGTCACGGTACAAGCGTCACCAAGAAATGTTAACGCTGTTATTATTTTCAAACATATGGTCGAGTCAGTCCGAGCCTTTTTAAATCGATTTTTTTTTAGGGTTACAGTAATTTATCTGTGTGACTGGGCTTGTCAACGACACGAATTTAGAACTAAGTATATTAAATCAACTGTCACCTTTGTACTATTTTAATATTCAAATAATTTACAGACTGTTCTTGTCATACAGTACTTGAGGAAGTGAGTGGAAATGTATGTATTTAAAATTAAAAAGAAAGTTTGTAACAGTGAATTATATTTTCTTATAACGGAGATTAGATATTTATTTTCTTGGGCATCAGGTTCTAGTTTGAAGGCTGAATGATCAAAAACAACAGCAGCAATTTTTTTATTAAAATCCTTAACGTTTGATTCCCGACCGGGAAGTTTTTTAAAATATATTTTCAATCAAAACATTATTTTACAGTTAGTAACTAAAAACCTAAACAACCAATTCCACATAGAATATTAAAAAAAAACAAAAACAAATAATTTAAAATCACAGCTGCATCAGGAGGATTTTGTAGAATAATATGTTTTGATAGAAAATTTCTTTTGAAAAAAGTTCCGGATCGGGAGTGAAACGTTAAAGATTTTAATAAAAAAAATTGCTGCTGTTGTTTCTGATAATTTTTTGACCAGCCTTCAAACTAGAACCTGATACCCAAGAAAATAAATAATCTTCGTTATAAAACTAAAGGTTCAAGAAGATTTCCATATTTATAGTCCAATTAAATGAGCCTTTAAATCGCAATTTGGTCAACTTGCCTGAATTTTTGATATAAGTTAGTTTAGGGTATATAAGAACAATAGGTGACAGTAACTTTTGTTTCAACTCCCGGCCAGGGGTGAAAAAAATAAAATAAAGGGGTTTTTCAATATAACTCAAAAGGGGTAAGCGTTAGAAAAAAAAGTTTCTTATAAAAGTTGTAGAGCATAAAATTCTACATAAAAATGGTATATCAACTTTTTCTTATACCATTAAAATTAACAGAGTTAGGGAGACTAGATATTATGGGATGATTTCAGAAATTAAAAAAAAATCATAACAAGCAGAAAAATGAATGAATTTTATAATATATTTTTTAATCTACTCTAAAAAATGTAAACTTCCTNTTTCTATGCCATTCGATCGATTATTTAAAATAAAAAAAGTTGCTTTCGAAATTTTGTTTTATGACAAAGATAAAAAACCATTTGTGAAATTGTTATAACTTTTTTATTGAAAATTAAAAAATATACCTATTTCTCTGAAAAAATAGGTTATATTTTTAAGAGTAAATTGGAAAAAAATTATAAAATTCATTAATCTTTCTAATTGTTTAAATTTCTGATTTTTTAAATTTCTGAAATCATCCCTTAACTTCTAGTCTCCGTAACTCTGTTAATATTAATAACACAAGAAAAAGTCAATAGTCCATATGAGTAGAATTTTATGCTCTACAACTTTTATAAGAAACTTCTTTTTCTAGCTCTTACCCCTTTTGAGTTATCTTGAAACAATAAATTACTGTCACTTATTGTAAGTATATACCTCAAACTAACTTTTATAAAAAATTTAGGCAAATTGACCAAAATTACTATTTAAAGGCCTATTTAATTGGACTATTAGGTATATATTTTTTTAGTTTTATGATCACAATACATGTGTAAAGTTACCCATACATTCGATAAAGCCTGAAGTCCTTTTTTTTATGGAAAATTCGTCAAATTTTATTTTCAATCCTACACTTTCTGTAATGATTGCGCGTTTGAGCGGGGTGGCTCAAATAAAAGCTGCAAGGTTGTCAAAAACTTTTTAATCAATACGTTTTTATATTACTTGCGTTAAATTCTCTTAAATAACTTATCAACAAACTTGATACCTTTTTTATAACGTTTTTTAACTATCCTTAAAAATTAAAAAACTAGTTACATATTTAAAAAAATACCTTACACATTTACATGGTACCTAATCGAAATATGAGGTCCGGTCAGAAAATAACAGAATTTTATATTTTTAGACTTTTTCAACAATGTTCACACACTTTTCCCAGCGGTGTTTCCATTTCGCGAAGCAGTTCTGGATAGTCTCATTTGAAATGATCTTTAAAATCTGTGACGAATTTGCTTTGTTGTCATCAATTGTTTCGAAACGGCGCCCTTTCAACAGCACTGATTTTGATTTCGGAAATAAGAAAAAACTGCAAAAAAGGCCAAATCTGGCGAGTAAGGAGGGTGAGTGAGGATAGTAACCTGATTTTTGGCGCAAAATTGACGAATTGACAAGAACCATGAGTTGTCATGCCGCAACTTTGGTGTTTTTTTTTGCGGATTTTTTCACCTATCCATTGTAAAACGTGTTAACACTGTTCACTGTGTCATCTTGAGGCAAGAATTCAAAATGCACAATTTGCATTAAAGTCGAAAAATCAGTGAGCATTACTTTGACATTGGATCGAGGATGACGTGCTTTCTTGGGGCGTGGAGATCTTTTGCCAATCCATTGTGGTGAGTGAACTTTTGCCTCAATGTCGTAGCCGTAAACCAAGCTTTCGTCTCCCGGTATAATCCTTTGAATGAATGTTTCATCATCATTTCAAATTCAAGAAGTTGCCGACAAACGTCCACACGATTTTCTTTCTGTTATTCGGTCACCAAACGAGGAATTAATTTTTCTACAACGCGATGCATGTACACTTTTTCAGTCAAAACTTCATGGCATGACTCAACTGAGATGCTAACCTTTTCTGCAATATCTCTGACGTTAAATCGGAAATTTGCGCGCACTAGATCTTTGACTTTCTGATCATGGAGTCATCAGTTGAAGTCACAGGCCTCCTGGACGAGGATCATCTTCAATTGACTGAGTACCGCTATTAAATCTTGAAAACCATTCGTAACATTGCGTACGATCCAGAGCATCATCTGCGTCAGTTTGTTTCATAAGTTGAAACGTTTCCGTGAAGGTTTTCCCCAGTTTCACGCAAAATTTTACGTTGCATCGTAGTTCTAGAAAATAACACATTTAAAAATTGTCAATAACACGTTGCACTCAAATAACAATATCATGGAAACTAAATGAGATGTCAACAATCCAAGAACATGTGGTTACACAGGAGGTTATGCGCGACGCAATGCTGCCAACCGCATATCACTAAATATCTCCTATTAGAGGGTAATTCAAAGAGTTCGGTTATTTCTGAACAGACCTTGTAGGTTCGAATTCTGAACCACCCCGATGCATTTCATATTTTTTAAACAATAACATTTAAATAGTTCTGAAAGAAAAGGTACAATATGTAAGTTCGTCGAGAACCACTTTAAGACAGCTTTCTATTTAAAAAAGTCAACGATGAAATATAGTTCCAACAAGGGTTACCATTTATATTTGATTTGTTATAAAAAAGGGAAACGTACACTTTACGGATGCACCGCTTTTATTCACTTATATTGTAAATTTATTTGAAGTGTGAAAACGAAATATTCTAACCACTTTTAAGAGTAAAAAGCGTAAAAGCAAAAAACATGAATGAAACACAACTACTCTTCTATTTCTAAATTAGTAAAAACGCAATTAATAGTCCACTGGCGTAGGTACGGATGAAAGTCAAATGTTGAAAGCAGATGTTTCGGAAGGGTAATCGTCGTACTATTTAAGAACCAGAAGTTTAAAATAAATCGAAGTGAAAGAAAATATATTTGGATATCGTCTACTAGTAAATGACAATGACAATTTACGAAATGCTGGTCCTGTTTTCACTTCAGTTTTATGAGTTTTATTTAATTCTTAAATAGAGCGCTAGAAAAAGAATACTTAACTGAATTACATCTATAATAGCGGGTGAATTTAAGTTATGACATAAACTACCATTGAATTACAGACGTAAATAAATATTTTACCGTTATTTTTGCAAATATATTAACTATAACTAATTTATATTTGTATGACTCAAGAAATGGAAAATTTATATTTGATAAGAAGACGAACATTTGATTAAAATACGATTGCATGTGAAATTTGCTACAGTACAAGAGTCAAAGGTGTAACATAAAAATAATCCGAGAAATCTTAAATTTTACTGAAAAACGAATTTTATAGATTTACCAAAAAGAAAACAAGTATAAAAGAAGAAGTTATCCGTCAATTATTATCACAGGCCGACAAAATTTCAAAAAATAAATCCAGAGATCAGACACTACGCTTCCGAAGGCATTTGGCGCGCTGAATCCGATTCTGGCCTCAGAATTGATCCATCACCCTAAGTTTTCGAGATATTCTAACCTAAAAGTGCAAAAAACAAGTACTTTTGCTATATTCAAAGTTATGTAACTTGTCGAAAAAAAATTTTTTTTTCTCAAAACTGAAAACATCATTGGAAACGACTATCATTCCCCTTCAAAACGCATTTTTTTATTTGGAAAAAGCTCTATTTTTCGCGGAGATATCGTCAATTTAAGATGACCAGTATGGCTATATTATTACATCATGGCTAACCCCATAACACTGAGCGCTGCTAGCCCTAATTGTTAGGAACGTTAACCCCAAGCCCTATAACCCCACAACACTAAGCGGAGCGAGCCCTCATCGTCAGGAAGGTTAACTTCAAGCCCTATAACCCAATAACACTAAGCGCTGCGAGCCCTAATCGTCAGGAAGGTTAACCCCAAGCCCTATATGTCTGGAAGGTTAATCCCAAGCCCTATAACCCCACAACACTAAGCGCTGTGAGCCCTAATCGTCAGGAAGGTTAACTTCAAGCCCTATTACGCAATAACCTTAGAGGGCTCGCAGCGCTTAGTGATATTGTGTTATAGGTCGAGCCATGGTTTAATAAGGTAGCTATACTGATCATCTTTAATCGACGATATCTCCGCGAAAAATAAAGCTTTTACAAACAAAAAATGCGTTTTGAAGGGGAAAGATAGTAGTTTCCAATGATATTTTCAGTTTTGAGAAAAAAAATTTTTTTGCCAAGTTACATAACCTTGAAAATAGCAAAAATACGTGTTTTTTACACTTTTAGGTTAGAAACCTCGGAAACCTAGGGTGATGGATCAATTCTGAGGCCAGATTCGGATTCAGCGCGCCAAATGCCTTCGGAAACGTAGTGTCTGATCTCTGGAATTTTTTCCTTGTTGGCCTGTGTTACTTTTAATCATCGTATGGATTTCAAGAGTAGTGCATGTTTGTTTAAATTAAATTAGTAGTAAAT
>NW_019420600.1:0-6096 GCF_000390285.2 Anoplophora glabripennis
CTATGGCTTACTTTATCGCTCTCACGTAACTTCAGATAGACCATCGGTACTTTCCTACCCGGTATAATATAAAAATATAAATTATTCGAAAAATTTTACACACGGATGCTACATTAGGAAAATGTAAGTATTTTTTAAAAATATATACTATAAGAACTGTATATTCTCCCGCGTTCGTGAATACTTAGCTAACGCGTTTATTTGTGTGAGCGGATATAGAAATTGACTTTGACGAGGAAACATCTTCAGATAAAGAAATGGAAGATCACGAACTGGAGGTTTCTGCGAATAATATATACCAATTTGATAATGAAGAAATAGAAGAAGATGCTGATGAAACTTCCGAAATTACTGCAGTAGATAAACGAGCTAGTCTCGAATAATAATTTATATAGAATATCTTCGTAAAACTTTTTATATTTAAAATAAAATGAAATCATTAACTGATTAAATTATTGTTTAATTTTTGAAAATGTATATAAACGCTTAAATATTAATTTATATTCAATAAAAATAATATAATAATAATAATAATGCTTTTTTTCCAGTTCTTTGTGGTTTTTGAACTGTGGAATTTTTCCAATTTTTTCACTATTTGTTTAATAATAAATTTAGCACACGTGTTGAAGCGCGCGCATAGTAAAATTATGTTTTGTTATATCATTTTGGAGCCATTAAAGCAAAAATTAGCGATACTATATAAAGCAACTACACCAAAACAGATCCCGCCTAGTCTAAATCGACATAAGCGTACATGATTATGTATGTAATAGTTAAATAAATTACGTTCTTTGCCTTCTATTTCATTGCTTTTGATTTCCACGTCAAAATTTCAATACGTGTGCAGCGCCCTCAAATAAGACATCCAGGGAAAGCCTAATTAAGGCCTCAGGCACTAATGGGTGTCTGTACGACATCTAGCCCTCTCCGTTTTCGGCAGCTACCCTCCCGAAATTGCGCCAGAACCGAACTATATACGTATTCCGGCAGCGAGGGACAAAAGTCGTTTAAGATCGCAGTAGTTGTAATCTCTACGGTTCCTTTATATAAGAATAACACCTGATACAGGCGAGGATTCTTCCACCCTCGGCCGTACGTCTGCCGCTGAAATTTACCCAATTAGTTAAGAAGCTTACCGCGCTGAAATGTCTGAAATCAACTTCTTAACAAAATTCAGAAGTTGGGCAATTTCGTTAATAGACTTTCGCGCAGACGCGAAGGGTTCATGTTTTGGAAATTTGGTAAACGCAGTTTTCGCTTCCATCTATCATAAAATTATACTGAAATGTGATTTATTTTTAATTACATGAAAGAATAAAAAATGACATTCAAAATCATCTGTTTTTAATAGCAGTATTTATCTATCATACATTTCTCATGATTAAATTACTAAATTACATAGAAAATTCAAAAGTTTTAGTGGAAATTAATTTTTCAACCGACTGTCAAAAATACTAATATTATTTTTCTACGTATCTCGAATTTTAACCACAAAAACTTAGGAATTCATAGGGTAAGTAATAATTATGACCTGTTTTCGAAACCTCACTGTTTTTGAGGTGACAATTCTAATTTTTTTTATATACGAAATCTGTTTAAAAAATAGCCGAACAATTTGAATTACGCGCTAATTGAGATATTTAGTGATATACGGTTGGCAGCATTGCGTCACGTATAACCTCCTCCTTAACCACATGTTCTTGGATTGTTGATATCTCATTTTTTAGTTTTCGTGATATTGTTATTTTNTTCAAAATCATCTGTTTTTAATAGCAGTATTTATCTATCATACATTTCTCATGATTAAATTA
Source organism: Anoplophora glabripennis (assembly GCF_000390285.2). NCBI lineage: Eukaryota > Metazoa > Arthropoda > Insecta > Coleoptera > Cerambycidae > Anoplophora > Anoplophora glabripennis. The sequence goes on from NW_019420600.1 coordinate 1,812, forward strand.
CTAAATTACATAGAACATTCAAAAGTTTTAGTGGAAATTAATTTTTCAACCGACTGTCAAAAATACTAATATTATTTTTCTACGTATCTCGAATTTTAACCACAAAAACTTAGGAATTCATAGGGTAAGTAATAATTATGACCTGTTTTCGAAACCTCACTGTTTTTGAGGTGACAATTCTATTTTTTTATATACGAAATCTGTTTAAAAAATAGCCGAACAATTTGAATTACGCGCTAATTGAGATATTTAGTGATATACGGTTGGCAGCATTGCGTCACGTATAACCTCCTCCTTAACCACATGTTCTTGGATTGTTGATATCTCATTTTTTAGTTTTCGTGATATTGTTATTTTGTGAGTGCAACGTGTTTAAGTGTCAGTGAAGATTTTTTAAATGTGCGATTTTCTGGAACAACGATGCAACATAAAATTTTGTGAAACTGGAAAAATTTCAACTTTTGAAACAAGCTTACGGAGATGATGCTCTGGATCGTACGTAATGTTACGAATGGTTTTCACGATTTAAAATTAGTCGTCAGTCAGTTGAAGATGATCCTCGACCAGGAAGGCCTTCGACTTCAACTGAATTGAACATGCGTCGAGCAAAATTTGTTCCTCATTTGATGACCAAACAACAGAAAGAAAATTGTGTGGACGTTTGTCGAAAACTCCTTGAAAAATCCAATGACGATGAAATATTCATTCAAAGGATCATAACGGGAGACTAAAGCTGGGTTTACGGCTACGACAGTTCAATTATCACAATGGTTACACTCTATTTTAAAGGTAGTCAGCTAGATCAATGAAGTCAAATAATGTTCTTTGATATCAGAAATCTAGATATGAAGACATCTAACCCAACAGAGAAGGTTTCTAGCTAGTGATATTGTGGGGAACAACTACTTCCTGAGTTACCTGCTCAAATTAGCATTGATAGGCCAGGAAAATAAGCTGGGAAATGATCATTTACCGACTTTTTGTTTCGGCAAGTTGAATTTATCACGATAGATGCTTAATATTATGTACAATAACATATGTTTCCACAGTAATAAAAATAGAGGGCGGTTAATTGTATAATTTTTACGTAAATTCACGTTCTTCGCTTATAACTTTTTTCCACGAGAAAACAGTAAAGTACTTTTTTTTCGTCTTCAAAAGGCCTACAAAACTAGCCCTCGAGTGTCAAAAAATATTGATTAGATCAAAAGGTATAAACAGAAGAAGTTTATTTATGACTTTTGAATCAAACATTTATAAACTGCGTTATTATTACCAGAACATTTTGGCATCGCATCCTCTCATTCCTTATCACTGTCTAATAACTCGCACGAAATCTGGAATCGGTAAATTAAATAGTTTACAGGTTATGGCATTATAAACAAATTAACTAATTATTAGTCTAGACGATACCGAGCATCCACAATCGCACTGATTTTTTTCATGGCAGATTTCATAATAATCCATTGAAATCTATCTTTCTTTTTAAATTTCAAATTTGCGACCTGGAAATTCTTTTTATTTTTTAGCCTTAGTTGCAAAATGAAATATACGACGCACGAGCGTGATATAGTTATATATTATTACATATTCGGAATGAAAAGAGCTTTAAGTTAAAAAATAAGATTCGTTGAAAAACAACGGAGTTACAGACTTTTAAAGTTGACGGCCTATTGTTAAACAAATTAGGTTGGTAGTGGCAAAAAAAATACTGTCATAACCGGCAACCCGAGTACTTTCCCTGGTAAAAATATTTTATTTGTGGAAGTATGTTAAGTGCATAAGGAACATTGTCAAAAGTCAGTGGGTCGCTTGGTTTTCGGCGAGCCGTGGCGCGGCGGAAGGGTGGGAAGGGAACGACAGCGAGGCCGAAGAAAATGACGATAATATTCATAGTCCTGCGTTAAATAAGTGAAATTCGCTTGAAAATAATATATCTTTGTAATAGCTGTTTTTACGTGTTCATGTTTGTCAAAGGTAATGAGAGAACAGCAGTAATACAAAATACTACTTTAAATAATGATATTTAACATATTATTTTTAGTTTTTATTGCGAATAATTTATTAGCTGTAAAGGAAAGTTACGCACGCTCTTGGATGACGCCTTTAGTTTTCTTGTAATTTTTGAGAGTCAGGAGAAATATGAATTTATGTTTAATTTTCAGACATTACATAAATTCACATCTTGAATCAGTTCAGTCGTAGTAAAGCAAAGTAAAACTCTTTTTTTTTCTTATCATAAACTTAATAATTTCATACAGTATTATGAAAGTAATATAAGGTTCTATTGTTATTAATATATCTCCAATAAGCAGTCAGAAATGAACATAGCTCTAGCCACAGCTTTATATCTTGCATGACGGAGATAGGGTTATTGCAACTGCTACAATTGGAAAGCGAGGCGAGGATAAATTTTCAGGACTTTATACACCCCATTCCATCAAACTCTGGTTACAGACGCCGTAAATTAAAATTTTTGTAAACAAAAAACTGGCCTCGCCGAAAACAAAAAAAGTTATGTTGACTGAATCGCCTGGGCCAGCTTTTGAGTGCCTATTGATGGGACTGTGTAATATTTCCTCTAAAAGAATAAACCATCTATACTCAGTTTATGAGAGTGGGATGTGAAATTTACTTTTTTACTAAACTTTAGGTTTTCATTTCGCTTTTATTAACATACAATATTACAAGCGCTTTACGTTTAATTCATCACAGGTCACTTAATATCAAACAATGTGGTACCATTTTTATATTTCGCATTAAAATTTCTTCTTCGCTTATTGCATTTACATCCAATCGAACTCTGTTTATGGGCGTAGAAAAGGAATGTTGGATGAAACAGCCATTGAAAATGTAGAGGTTAACCGCATAGTCAAGTGTTTCATGTTATAATATCAAGAAAACTATAAAAAAATGAGACATAAATACTCTTGTAACAAAATTATTAAAAAATGAAAGGCTCATAGTTGAAGTGTCGAAGTTGAAACAATTTTACACAATGCCATAGCCGTTAGTGAAAGAGTATCTACAACATAAAGGAGTTATGAGTTGCGTACAATTTGTAAAAATGTCACTTTTGGCGTAGACAAATGTGTTTATTTCTCAGTATGCCAACAGCCTCTACCTTTACCGTACATTAGCTCCATAGATTTTTTAACAAGTCAAACTATGGCAAGAAGGAAAGGAAACTGAATGCTTCACCGTCACCGTTAGTGGTGACTACGAACATTTCAATTTGAGATTAAATAACAACCTTAGAATTTCAATTAGGCTTAGTAGTATTTAAAATCTAAAATGACCTAAAACTTAAAAAACAGGTATAGACTAGATCAAGATTGGGCCTTACTGACTTTAACAAGTAGTTTCTTATTACGATTCATCAACATTGCAAGCTCGAAAGTGAAAGCGCGCCCGGGAGAAACATTTTTAGGAGTTGATAAATAAATTTTCCTCCCCATAAACGCTGGCTGGTGTCAAGTTGGAATTCATGTAATAAAATACAGTTCCATAAGAAATATATATGTCGGGTATAAACGCCAAGAAAGGTGCCTTGTTCGCTGAATAGATTGTAATAAATTTATATGAAACAACACAAACATAACAATGGTAAACAGTATCCCAGGGTATTTCCTTCTAAGCTAGGCAATATAAGTTTTTATGCGAGTTTGCTCCTTGCCAACAAATTTTAACATTTGTTACAGACTTCAGAATAATTAGGTTGCGTCTTAAATGAGACACTTAAATTATCGTTCCTCATTCCAAGCTTACGAATAAAAGTCATTTATTGTTCAAAGTGGTATTTGACACTATTTATGATGGTTATTTACCTCTACAGTACATCACAACGTATAAGAGAATTTATGTATATCGAAAACAGACACTTCATTGATATTATCATCAATAACCAGCTTCCCTGTCAAAATGATGCCCATCAATTTATTTTTAAATCCAAGAATGCTTAAAACAATATACATATAGTGACATGACATTTGAATTTATTTTTACTTATTTTATTTTATTTTCAGTTGTCAAACCTATTATTATTATTATCACACTAATGTGAATAACACATAAATAAAATCTTAACGGAGGAGGGTAGCTGTACTAACTAAATTTGGATAGGACATAACTAATACAATGTAAAAGAACGTGCTCTTAAAAATGTTGTTACCGCCATTACTGGTCGCGAATTCGGAAATTATTTATACGTAGTTGAAAACATACTGTTATGACATTCTAAGTTGAAACGTTAAATGAATAAATAGCATAACGTAATGTTGAAAAG
>NW_019420601.1:0-6094 GCF_000390285.2 Anoplophora glabripennis
CCGCTGCATACGCACTGTGTTCTGGCAGTAGCTGTAGTCGCCCATGTGCATCGAGTGTACGAAGTGGTCAGTTATACGTCAAATACTAACCTGGCGAGTTTGGTCGTAAATCAGAGAGCGCCTCAGCCTACGCCTGTAGTACATATGTACAAACATTTTTGTCTCGATACATGATAAATAGATACTTTACCTTAAATATTGTGATAACAATTGATATTTATTCATTAATGTTGATGCTAAAACAACAAATGATTAGGGATAATTGTTTTCGAATGTACGGTTATTACAATTTATAATTTTTAATATTAATAACGTTTTCACGATTTATAATTTATTATGTTAAATAATACACAGTTTCAGGATCATGTTCAATTTATTATTATACACTTTGGTGTAACCTAGGTAGGTACTTATTGTTTTTGAAAAAGTAATATGTTTTTTATCTGTTTAAAATGCCAGCACGAGTAAAACAGCATTCATCCGTCCAGAGCACTTGGTTAATAAAGTTAGGTTCTGCTGCACTTCGATTTAGGAACCAATTGCAAAATTCAAGACGATCGGAGAAATCAGCTGCTTCTAAAGCTTGAACTTAGCAACGCTTTTCGTTTCAGCTGAACGACTGATTCGTGATATTAGGTTACAAAATTTTCGGAGCATCCTGGCATCTGGCAGGGCGGCCCTCCTAGCCGGAGTTATGGGTTGATTTCCTTCATTTTTAAAAGTCGAGTAAAAATTTTTTTTCCGACATTCTGTCTTTATTAGGCCTTCCGAATACGTGGTTAAAATTAATGACATTATGACTGATTCACCCTGTATTTAGTTCAATTATCTAAATCGATGTCTGCAACTTTTGTGTTAAAAAAATTAATAAGAAACCAATATTCTAGGATTAGTATAGCCTGCCAAAAGAAATCGGTACAATGATGCCTTGTTCAAGCGCCGCACAAGAAATAATTTTACATTTCTCCCTTAATTCTATTTCCAGTGCGATGTTTCTCCAAGCATCAACTCTGTGGAACTTACTAGGCATAACGACGGCCTTGTTGGCCGTAGCTTACGCCTATACCAAGTGGTGCTTTCAGTACTGGAAGAAGAGGAATGTGCCTTACATTGAACCCACCATACCCTTCGGTAACTTGGGCAGTCCGCTGAAAGAGAATGTGGATGAAAGCATGGCCCAGATGTACAAAAAGGCGAAAGTGAAAGGTGTGTAAATGCAACAGCAAAGACGACAATCACTAGAGGATTAAAAAGTGCAATCTAAATGTATCTTTGATAAAAGTTTTATAACAACAGAGTCATTTACATTTGAAGCTAATCAGATTTCCGATGGGTTTCCTGTAATTGACAAACATACACCCCTGTGGAAGTAACCATTGCCAGCTTGCTGTCGTTCAGTTCTAGTGCTGGAGTTTTGTTGTTTGAATGTTTGGTGGATTGGTATTATGAGTTTTTATATATTTTAACATCTGTTCTTGCTAGGTTGGAAATACTGTGGAATGTATATTTCGCTGTCCCCTAACTTATTGGTACTGGATCTGGAGATGATAAAGAACATCCTAACGAAGGATTTCCAGTACTTCATGGACAGAGGAACTTACACGAACGAAAAGGACGATCCCGTCGGTATGACAGATCTCTACTAAAAGAATTTGTTTGTTCTGTGGTAAACAACCGTTCTTGCAGGTTGTCACCTGTTCAACCTCACCGGTTCCAGGTGGAGGAATCTAAGGGCCAAATTGTCGCCGACATTCACCTCTGGCAAGTTGAAGGCGATGTTCCAGACTTTGGTGGACTGCGGTTTGGTTCTCGAGAACTATATCGAGAGTAAAATTAAACCGGACGAAGCCGTCGACATTAAGGAGCTTCTAGGTACGTAAAAATGTTACAGAAAAGAGTAATGCATTTTTTTGTCATTACTTTTATACAGGGTGTTCTCAAAGTTGAATCATTTATTTTAACAGCTGGTAGAACTCGTAAAAAAAGTCGATTTACCAAAAATCGTTTATATAAAGGTTGTGAAATAAAGCAATTATTAACAATTATTTAAAAAAATTGAAATTTGAAAACTTTATAAGTGTTAATTTCGACCATTGCGTTGTAAAAACATGAATTGTTTGTTTACTACTGATACTGGGTATGTCTTTATTTTGTAGTTCCAGTGAAAAGCCTTTTCTTTACTTTGACCTTGAAATGATCTTGACTTGACCTAAATGTGACCTTGTGGGGATAAGCTATCCCCAAATTCAGTTCTCCCCCAAAAAAAACTTATACGAGTATACGCACTGGTTTAATTCAATACAAGCCTTTTCTTTAGTTTCATCTTGAATTGACCTTGAATTGACTTGAAGGTGACCTTTAGGGTTACGCTATCTCCAGATTCAGATTCTGCGAGCCCAAAAATCTATACACTCACTGGTCAAAATTCAATACAAGTCTTTTCTTCAGTTTGCCCTGAAACGACCTTTACCTGACCTCCAGGTGACCTTAGATAGCTAAGCTATCCAATGCTTTTGGGATCCCAGGTTCAGCAATCCCAAAAGCTTTGTACCTACTGGTTAAAATTCATTACATGCCTCAGTTTTTGAATCCATCAACTTGAAACTTCGTGAAGCTTACTCAGTCCTACTGCCAAAATCACACTTTCCCCCTCTATATCTCTGAAACTATCCATAGGATCACTTTGGGCCTGTGACAACTTTTGATCAGAATGTCGAGAACTATAACATATCACAGTTCCAACCAAATCTAACTAGACCCAGTATCCATTTATTTTGTGCGGGGTCCTTTAGTTATAAGACTCCTTGACACAAGGTATTTAAAGGAACAACGAGGAGGTCGCGCTAGAAGACTTACACGCGAAATGGTGGAGATCGAGGAAGAAATTGTCGAAAATGACCCAACAACGAGCACTAGGTCCATGTTAGTAAACAAACAATTTATGCTTTTACAACGCAGTGGTCGAAAATGATAATAAATCAGGTTTGTATTATAAAGTTTTTAAATTTCAATTTTTTTAAATAATTGTTAATAATTGCTTTATTAGACAAGTTTATATAAACGATTTTCGGTAAATCGATTTTTTTTACGAGTTCTACCAGCTCTTTAAATAAATGACTCAACTTTGAGAACACCCTAATTTTGATTGCTATAGAGAAAGGAAGAGAAAATGCTGTTGAAGAAAAGAGTTTTTGCACTATCCAAAGAATGTTCTTTAACGCTTGTTGTCACTGTTAAATATGCATGAAATGTGTAAAGGTACAATTTTTTTTGAGAAATGTGGCTTCGCTTCCCGAGTTTTCCTCGACAATGTCGAAGCGAGTTTGCAACTGTATCGGGGTGTTTCAGTTCGGGTGAATCAAACTTTAACCACAAACGGAATAATTCAGAATTGCCTTATAAGACAAAGGTCTAAGTGTCACCGTTTTCAGTGTACAGGGCCGTATTGGTCGGTTTTTAAAATCAGATTATTAGAAAATTTTTGATATACTTATAACAAATTGATTCAAATTTGGTGTGGTGTTAACATTTGCACATGTGCATAATTTATTGTAAAATTTATAAATTTTTGTAGATCAGTGACGTAGGAATTGGTAGTAAAGCGTGATTTTTTTACCCCAACTTCTACGCCAATGACCTAATAATCATTTGGGATTAATTTTTAGATTCCGTGAACAATTCTTCATAAAAAGGTATACTTGTTGAAAATCGGTTTTCCCGAAAATCTCCCTGTCAGTTGAATGGGTTCTTCTGATAAGAAATACTTGAATATTCATCCATTTTTTACAAAGACCAAAAACTGGGTCGACTATTGGATAGCCTCAAAAAATGTGTCGTTTTTCGGACGTTAAATTAAAATGCTACCAGAAAAATGGAAAAAAGTAGTAGCTAGCGATGGACATTTCAGTGACATGTTTCTTACTATTTTTTTTAAATAGAGCATTAATTTTCTCAAGAAGACAGCAAGAACTTAGTCAACATCCGATTGTGATACAAGAACCGTTTATGCAGTTTGTCCTAAACATAAGACAGAATTTATCAAAAAATCACATACGTACATTCTCAATAAAAAAATGAAAATACAATTTTTCTTAATCCAAAAAATATCCCTTTTTAGAAACTGTCTCATCAATTTACATATTGAAGGACAATTTTTTTTGAGAATTTTTTGAAGAAAAAAACGCCAATCAAAAAGCATTTTTTTGGTTTAAAAATAAAAAAACTCCAAAAACTAAAAATTTATTATTTTCATGTCATTTTTATTATAAAACTACATCTCATATCGAAAAAAATGAAAAAAGTTTATATCTATAGTTTTTTGCCAAATTACAGGAATTTGAATTTTTTTCACCCAAAATATTCAATTGTTCATAACTTCCTGAAGGGTCGAAATAAAAGTTAGTAAAAACATAGAAACAGGTAAATTAAAAACGGTCGGGTCACGACTTCAGTGCAAAGGTTCCTTTCATTAATCGCACTTTACCNAACTTTCCAACAACACCCAGAAAGAAAACACAGTCGTCAGTCGTCACCTCCATTCGCTCCAAGTCAGTTTATTAAAGGATCACGCGCGCGTTATCGTTCGGCTTATTAGCTAAACAGTAGGCAAGATGGTGCAGGGGGAGGGTCGGCGATCGCATCAAGCGAAGCGAGGCGCTTGAATTTTATTCTCGCGTCTCAACAAAAATATTAGTCCTCATAAATATTAACCTTTTTGAAATTAACAATGGATATTGAGCTTACAATAATTCATAGAAACACACGTTTACTAACGCACGCGCATTGACAATAGCGAACGAAATAATCTATCTTTGTCATAGGCATACTAAGTTGTCCATTCCACGATTTCGGTACCATGGTGCGACAAAGCGAACGTGATTTTTTTGTCCTTGTCTTGCCAGTGTCGTAGGAGCTAAATAAAATTCAGAAGATAAAAAGGTAAATAAATTTGTAGCTGTCTAAGAAACCAACGTAAAAAAAATTCGAAAGCAACATTTCATTATTTTAAATAATCAATCGAATAGTATAGAAAAAACATTGTTTTAGTTTTGTTAAAACATTAAAATTAACGATTAAAAATTTGATTTTGTTATAACTTTCTTATTAAAAATTAAAAAATATATCTATTTCTCTGAAAAGAAAAGTTACATTTTTTAGAGCAGATTGAAAAAAAAAATTACAAAATTCATTCATTTTTCTGTTATGATTTTTTTAAATTTCTGAAATCTTCCCTTAACTTCTAGCCTCCCTAACTCTGTTAATTTTAATAGTACAAGAAAAAGCCAAAAGACCATTTTTATGTAGAATTGTATGCTTTACAACTTTTATGAAAAACTTTTTTTTCTAGCCCTTACCCTTTTTGAGTTATCATGAAAAACCATTTGGTTTTATCTTTTTTTCACCCTTGGCCGGGGGTTGAACAAAAAATTACTCTCACTTATTGTTATAGTATACCTAAAACTAACTCATATCAAAAATTCAGCCAAGTTGACCAAATTTCGATTTAAAGGCTTATTTAATTTGACTACTACTAGATAATGTATCAATGGAAATTAAAAAAAACACAACTTGAAATAAAATGTGTTTTATTTTTTTCTTCAAAAACGGTGCATCCTACGAAAAAAATTTAAAAGACCAATTTCGTTCAGAATTGATGGCGGATTTTTAAAGAAATATCAAAATGGGAAAAAGTCGGTGGCGTACCAGTTTTTTTATTAAAAATGTTGGTGGCATCTCGCACGAACGCCACTGGTGCAAGTAGAAATATTCGGATCACCCCAAAAATGCTCATTTATTACTCCAAAATATTTTTAAAATTTCGAGTCAATATCTTTAAAACTAAGAATTAATAAAAATAAATCAAAAATTAAAATTTAAACACTTTGTATGTCGGACACGAGGCATATTTCGACCTATGTCTATATGAACTTTTTTTCAGAAAATAACTTCGGCAACTGCCCCCTAAAATATTTCGCACTTATTTACAAACACCTACCTATATTACTTTTATACAGGGTGTTCTCAAAGTTGAATCATTTATTTTAACAGCTGGTAGAACTCGTAAAAAAAGTCGATTTACCAAAAATCGTTTATA
>NW_019420602.1:0-521 GCF_000390285.2 Anoplophora glabripennis
ACCACTTACATATTGCTTCTGTAATCTCGACCACAGTTAATAGGGGCCCGTTAAATGCTACAGAAAAGCGTGATCGCCAGGAAAACAGGCCTTAGCCGGCGGCGGTAGGTCTCAGCTGGCGGCTCTCAGCCAGGACAGGAGGAGGCTCCGCGAAGTGAAATAATTTCAACACAGTATATCCCAGTTAATCATTGACTTATTTTTGCACTCAATATTTAGTTAATTAAAAACCAAGTCTGAGTAAAAAATGACTCGATACCTAATAGTTAAATTTATTAATTAATACAATTAATTTGTGTTTTTAAATAATAAAATCATTTGACATACCCGATGTTACAACAATTGTTCCAAATTTTATCCACCAACGTGTAAACACATTTGGGTCCGTCTTACTCAGTTTCTACGAACTAACACAAATGTTGTCTTGCTTCACCATATCACAAATGCTTCACCATAAATTAAAACGATATCCATGAACTCCGAGTTGCTATACACGCAAACCATTTTTGACACTAACTACT
>NW_019420602.1:1226-6099 GCF_000390285.2 Anoplophora glabripennis
TATAGTAGGATCATATTCGATGCAAAGTAATAAATCATTGCCTGTCAAGGGAACCAATGAAGTACGCTTTTAAGGGTTTTACAAATTGAATAATTTCTTTATACATTATGAAGGGACGAGGGGATCAGTTCAGGTCTGGCACCCTTGTTGCTACAAAAATTCCTTTATTCTCATAAACTATTTATTTTAAATGTAATTTATTATAAATCCAATTTGTTTCCTAAATTCCACATATGTACTACATTTTACCTCTGTACGCGCCACTGTTGTTTACTTGTTTTTTGGAAGCGCTCTCTAATTGACGGCAAAGCTCGCCAGGTTAGTATTTGACGTATAACCGACCAGTTCGTACACTCGATGCACCTGGGCGACTACAGCTACTACCAGAACACAGTGCGTATGCAGCGGTATTTCAGATTTTACATTGAATTTCATTTTAAATTTGAAATGATTTATCTTACGCCTCCTAAAATTGATGACACAATTTTCCTTTGATAAAAGACCGACAACTCTGCTCTACTTTGCATCGAAACGATCCTACTATAGCTAACTATGTTTGCGAATAATGTTACAAAATTTGAATTTTCACTAACAGTCGTACCAATATAGGAGTCCTAACAATACTATTCGCTGCCATAATTCGGGTTCTATCTGTAAACAGTAAACTGATGAATGTTATTACAATTTTTATTAAGATCAAATGATATGACTAATTATTATTTGGAAAATACTACTTCATGTTGAATACTGATATAAACGAATGTATGAACGTTATAAAGAAATAAAATGTTTCGTATGATACAAGAGCAGGGCTGGGCAAAATACTTTCAAAATGTGTTCAAAATACAAATTACAAAATATTAGTACAAAAGTATTTTAAAATACTTAAAAATAAAAAACTTCCTCGATATAGTATTTTAAATATAAACGACATAGTATTTTAAGTATGTTCAATATTAAATATTCAAAATATTCATTACCTAACACTATTTAAAATATTTTTGTGAAATATTAAATCTGACACTCTTAAGTTGTGACTTAAGAACATATATTGTATGTGCAAGGCAAGCCCGATTTCAAAATCAAAAAATTGGAAATAGTCATTTTCATTTGGATTACTGAGGTGCCGAATAATTAATTCACTCATAATTTTATATTAGTTTTTCTTAGAATAGCCATCATAAAATAAATTAATTTTAAATTCTGATGATTGACTAGTGACGATAATGACCCAAAAGGTAGTAGACAGAATAGCAATAACACAACGTACATTGCAGAATGAAGAGTAGAATGCGCTAAATTCAGGCGTGCAGGTGCGTAATTTTTTTTAGCACATGTAATATACCAGTCGCCAATCGTAACAGGCAAAAAGTATTTGTTTTTGGTAGGTATTTTGGGTATTTTAAATACTTAAGAGGATTTAAATTACTTTTAAAAGATTTTAAATACTTCTTTAAAATATAAAATACTTTATTAAGTATTTGAAATACGAAATATTTTTGGGGTTATAACAAAAATATTTTAATTACAAAATACAAAATATGCACAAGGGTAAATTTGAAAGTAAACGTTAGTTGAGAAAAAATTAAATCTGTTCTGACAGTGTAGAGACAAAAATTTTGATTCGAAGAAATCAGAAAGTAATCTAATTATATGAATGAACATTTTTACAACTAACTTGAACATTTAAAATAATCCAAAATTAAACTTTAACAAAATAAAGCCTAAAGTAAAATAGTTGTCATAGTTATTGAATCAATTAAAAACTTTGAAAAGTTTTGAAAAATTGGTTATGAAATTCAATAGATACATTACATTTTTAGAAGTATTTTCGCTAACCAGTAATCTTAAAAGTGAAAGCTTTTTTTTAATGATATTCTTCTAAACAATTTGAAACCATTTTGGTCTTCTATTTAACATTCTTCTTCTGCATTCGTTTTGACATATTGCCAGTATTGCAGCAGGATACGAAATAATATCGTCAGTACAACTGTTTAAAAATATAGACTGTTTTAAATACATATCAGCTTACTTATTTAAAATATCTCACTTGATTGTTTTGAAAAGTTAAAAATTCAAAATATCACTTCTATATTAACAACCAGTATTCTTCCTTGAATATTTGAAGCATTTTTGCCTTGCTTACTCTTATCCCGCACTAGCCTTAAGATATGTGACTTTATGGTGACTGTTGGCAGTTACTGAGTTCAGATGCTAAAGCCTATACCAGAGTTACGTCATGGTCACGTCATTAATTTTCTCATTTGAATAAATCATCGACTTGAGTGTATCGGTAAATATGGTTATTCATTTTAATGTGGGTGCCTCATCTTAACGAACATGCCTAAACATTCTTCCAGAACAATGTCCGCTGACTTTGATTGGTGAACATAGCCAATAATGTTCATGTCGACTCGTGGTAACCCGTTATATGTAAGTACAATATAACATTCTTGCCACATTAGTAAAAATATACAGGTGTTACTAAAAAAAATGATTGAATGAAAATATTTCTGTTTCATCTTTTAAGTATTAACATATTCCTTAAATTTATTAACTGTAGTAATATGATCAAAACTGGGTGGCTTGTTCTAGAATTAAAAAATAATTTTTGGCTATAGTAACACATATTAAGGAACGTAAATTAATTGCAGATCACCAATCATTGGTTATTATTTATGTACTTAAGATCTTGATAATTGAACAAAATAACAATTTCGGGAAAATAAAAATACTAATGCTTTATGATGAGTCATTGGTGGTAAGCTCCAGAAGAATACCAAACACTTTCTGCATTTTTGTATTTCAAATGTTAAAAGATATTTGTTACAAATTCAATCTACCAGAACTCTTTTATTATGTATTTATTTAAATTGTTGAGGTGATCTAATTTAAAAGTTTGAGTTGTGGGGTTATGTTTCTAAAGGAGCTAGATACTAACCCGAGAAGTATTGATACCAAAGAGGAACGGGTTTTACCATAAATTAAACAAACTTCTTACTTCATAATTACTAGTCGTTTTACCTCGACGGTTCTGCTAATGAAAAATCGATCGTTGTTCTTCTAATTTATTGTGGACATAATTATGATAATCAACTTTAATAGGGGTGGAGTAGGTGAACAGAAGGCGATTTTCTGAAGCCATGGAACACGCGAGCACGGCACCAAACAGTTCATGGCGTGACGCTAACGACATTCACGCATGCATTCTTTGCTCTATTCTTATGCAATGAAGGAATACGGCTTTATCATCATCTATCTGTTCGTGTGATATAGCATGCGTAAATAGGTAAGCTTATATACTCGATCCATGAGAGTGTCGATTGCGAAACGACATTAATAACTTATTTTGTGATGGGTAGGTACACCTTTAATGAGTAATATCTTCAAAATTTGCTGTCGGTTTCAATATACGTTTGCTAACTGTTTAGAAAGAGTTTCTTTTAAAGAAAAGGACTGTGAAACAGGTTGTATTTCTTCAAAAGAACTGTTTCAAAGGTTCTTTTGAAGAAAAGGGCGACGAATTTTTGGAGTTCTGTTCTAGAACTGAGATATTTCTAATGAAGAGTCTAATGTTTCTTGAAATTAAGACATTTTCAATCCTAAGAATATAGTAATACTTTGAGATATCGGTTGCTATAATCTTTGCTCTAGTTTGACAGGCTGTCCAAAGATTAATTTTATAGAATACATGTTATAACAAAGTATGGTAAAAATCAGTAATGAACAAAATGATAAATGACACCACATACCAGTCCAGGGAAGTTAGATATAAGAAGACGGAATAAGCGAACTTTTTTACTCTGAAAATTTTTTATAGAAAAGTGTAGATTTTGAGTTATGAAAACATATGTCATACATCCAACCGCCAGCAACATCGTTTTGAGATACAGATATACAGGGTGTCCCAGAGCTATCTTGGCAGGCATTATCTCGGAAACTAGTCGAGATAGAAAGAAATGTTATATAGAAAAGGTTTTCCGCTTAAAAATATGCGTTTAACCATTTCATTTTCAAATATACAGGGTGCCCCAAAAAGATGGTATATTGCGGAACTTCAATTTTTTAAATGGAACACCCTGTATGTTTTTAAGTTTTTGGGTTTTCCTTTTATTTCTGAACATTATTTGATTAACCATGTATGTTATAATTTTTCGCGTTTTTTTAAACGGCAATATTTCAATGAAGATGCATTTTTTCAAAAAAAGATACAAATTAAATTTTTACCAACTTAAATTTTCTACAAAATTGCTCCTATGAAGAATTTTGATTTTCCTAATAGTTTTCCTGTATATTTTTTTAAATGAAATACAGATTATATAAAAATTAATGTTTTGGAGCCAAAATAACGGTCAACTCATTTAGGGCCGCATTAACTTATGGTGAGGTCCGGGTCTACAAGCTCTACGCCGTTTTTCTAAAAAAAAAAGTCAGCAACTTGTCGATGTATTTCAAAATCTAAATACTTTTTGGTTTTGATTT
Organism: Anoplophora glabripennis; assembly: GCF_000390285.2. Taxonomy (NCBI): domain Eukaryota; kingdom Metazoa; phylum Arthropoda; class Insecta; order Coleoptera; family Cerambycidae; genus Anoplophora; species Anoplophora glabripennis. The sequence goes on from NW_019420602.1 coordinate 5,709, forward strand.
AAAAAAAGCTAAAATTCATTTTACCAGATCTTGCCGAGGTCCCCCCGTAGCCCGCCCCCCCCCCCCCCCTTAATCCGGTCCTGAATTCTTTTTTAAATGACAAAACAAAAGGGACAAGAAAATNCCCCCCGTAGCCCGCCCCCCCCCCTCCCCTTAATCCGGTCCTGAATTCTTAACAAAACAACAAAACAAAAGGGACAAGAAAATTGCGGAAAATTCTTGGAAAATCTTATAATATATAGTTTTCCGAGGTTTGAATGTTTATGAGCATCAAACGTATCAGTTTATAAATTTTCGAGTTTGTACATTACAAATTAATTACGTGCTTTTTAATATTTTCCGGAAAAATCTTTTTTTTAAATTTTTTTACATAAGAAACCTAGATATGGAA
>NW_019420603.1:0-1919 GCF_000390285.2 Anoplophora glabripennis
TATTTTAAAAAGGAAAACAAATTATTTTTCGAAATGTTAATCAACTGAAGTACGTGATTTGGAGTATTTTCATTTTTTGTTTGGTTTTTTTAGTTCGAGATTTTCGTTCGTTTTATAATTTTTTTCTACACAGGGGGCAAAATACCCAAATAAATAGAGAAATTAGTAAGACCTAATTGTTAAACATTTGGCTTTGTCAACATGCTATTCTGCTTTAATGGAGACAAATTTATCTGCAATTATAAAATGATAGTCACGTGACTTCAGGAATAAAATAACGAATATTCTTAGAGCATGGCGTATATATAAATCTGATTAATATTTCCATTGTCGCAACAACAATACCTGCATCATAAATCTTTTTCAATATCCAGTGTGCAGCATACTGTTCAGATAATAAACCGAGATAGTTCTATCTGTAGACATAAAGCACAATCTCTTTCATTTATTGTGAATATCGCCTGTTCCTGGTATTTCTCAATTAATTTTCTAGAGCAGCAGTACGATATGCGTCGTATGTTTTTTGAAGTCATATTTATATAGACGGAATTGAAAATTCTGCAAATAAAATACCTTGATGAGAAGTAATTTTATTAATGTTATTGAAATACCAAAATCTTCACAAGTATTAACGCTTCTGTGCTATTAACATATTCCATTCCTAATTCCTCTAATCCAATTAACAGCCATAATTATTAAACTGGTCAATTGCCCATGAATTCGAAGCATGCGACTGAGTTAATGCGTACAGAAATGACCAATAGGTATGTAATTAAGTTATATATGATATCGATTTACTTGGAGTTATGGGATACATACGATGTCTAACACAATAATACACACAGGTAATTATACAAGTCGTTGATGATCGTAGAGAATTGATTCTCTTGGATATAAACTTAATAAGTGAAACAAATTGGCCTTATTATCATGTTAGTTTCATTTGGTTGGTAATAGGAATCCTCAATTTGCATTAGACTAGGCACAGACTTAAGAAACAGTGAGAACAGAATGTACTCAAAAATTTGTGGTTTGAACCTAAATTGCTCTGAGCGTTTTACAGTTCGTTTTCTTAAATGTTGTTCATTAAATATTGGGAACTTTTCATAAATCCTTTGACCGTAGTGTAGTGGGACATTATCAAGCTGAAACTACATATTTTGTCGAGCTGAAAGAAGTACATCACCAAGAAGATCTAGCAAATTATTTTGAATAACATTCTGGATATATTTAATCGAGGCAGCAAGGAATCCAAGTCTAAAAAAAAATTATCGACTATTCCCACTACCCAAATATTGGGTTTAAAGTTCATTTGATGGCGTGTCTCTATGATGTTTACTGCATTTTCATCCATAAGTGTGTATAGATCTTATAAAAACAGAAAATTTAAATTTAAATGAATCTTATCTAAACTTACAGGTTAGTTCAATATTGGATAATAATGTTCTCAATGTACATACTCTATGCCTTTTATTTACCCACCTTTCCAGGGACTGTTTTACGCTACCTAGGCATTTTTTCCGTAATTTGGGACGATCCTCTGTATAAACGGGTGTATAGAAAACACCGACCGTTCCTTAACTTGTTTGCTCTCTTGTGTAATCCCGGTGTTGTGTCCGGGTCGTCCTAATTTACAATAGCAAGCGCCCACGCGTGAAGGCTAACCCTTTGAATCCTGGTCGTGGACAACGCCGATAATCGTCAGCGCCACCTGGTGGCAAGGGACAGCTTATCGGAAAACGCTGTACACATTTGCACGGTCTAGTACCTACGGGTGATTTAAAATTTGTCACTATTTTGTGTGACCGATGTTTGTATCTAGACTTGGTTTTCACGTGGTATGTAGTGTTGATAGATGCTTAGTATTTTTTATAACGGAACCGAGACTTTTATTAGTCCCTTTGCGGCTTAGTGTCTGC
>NW_019420603.1:3704-6182 GCF_000390285.2 Anoplophora glabripennis
CATTAAAAGCAAAGTTTACAGCACTCCACCTGATACCTTGGAAGATCTGCGAGGACGAATCATTAATGTATGTCGCGAAGTAACACCGCAAGTGCTCCAGAATGTTCGACAACGGTTTGAAGACAACCTGTATCATTGTATGCAAGTTGGCGGACAACATTTTCAGCATTTACTTGACTAATACCGTAAGTTTTGAAGTAAAATTAAATCGATTTTCGCATTTCTCGTCAAAAATATTGTTCGTATTTTCAAAGCTGCATATTTTCTAAAATAATGGATCGATTTTCAAAAAGTAAGAATCGATGTATAGAGAATTAAAAGCCCTTTCTAATGACCCCCCACTTTAGGGGATGGCACCCCCACTTAGGGGGTTGAAGATTTTGCTATGCTTTTTGCGCCAAAAGTTGTCCCCCTCAGAAGCACTACTTGTTTTTGGATTTTGCCGAAAAGTTCATTACTACCCTGTAATGCCTTGCGGTACGTTTTCGATGGGCTACCCTGTATGTAAGTCAACTTACCTGATTTTTACTTTTAATTATATAAATTAGTGCTTCAAGCTTCATAAGTCTACATCATAACATCTTCAGAGATATGACAGAAAATATATGATATTTTTTCTAATTTCAAAACCCTCGAAGCGATCTATGATCCACGTTCATATGAAACTTTTAGCTAAAACTAATTTATTCTATTACCCCTTTCAAGAACACACTTATTCCAGAAACTCCCTGTATATAGTAATACATACATAGTTCCATTTATTGAATGTTTTAATAACTTCTGGACACTCCTCCTCCTTTACTAAGCCTTCATCGTTGTTAGATGAAGGCCCTCAGTGATAAATAAGTGACATTTTTTATAGCTAAATAGTGCCTAAACATTCATGAAAGGTGCTATTAAGAAGTGAATTAATCTTCCCCAGTTGTGAATTACAAGCAACTGTAAACTGGTATAAAAGTACAAAAATACCTTCCCTTTGCGGCTTAGTGTCTGCCCACTGCTGATTACTGCTCTCTAAATTGATGAACGTGATGCTGGCGAGGGTCATTAAGGTTTCAGGGGATTAATATTCACCGGCGAGTGGTGCGACCTCTTTTGTAGTGATTTTTGTTATGTAATGACCTCCATTTTTAAGTCGCGTTAAATATTTTTTCACAGGATACAACAATTCTCGAAGGGCTATTATTTTATGTATCTAGTAAACCTATTTTAAATAGTGTAGGTAAATTTACAACAAAAAATTATAAAAATTAAGAACGTGGCTTAAATTGGTACCGTAAAAATTAAAATTATTAAAAAGAAAATACAATATTGCTTAAGATAGCATTTGACTCAGATTCCCGGAGCTGCAAATAAAACCACATTTACTCCGCGAATAAAATAATCAGGTCAGCAAAGACCAACCTATTAGTTGTGTTAAATCTGATTCAAAGCCGTAAACTCTGGTATTGCGTGCTGCGGCTTTGCATGCACTGAAAAATGTTTAATACAAAGAATTACAGTGCTCCAATTCGAACAAAGTACGCATAATGCGCCGTGTGTGCGATGTATATATCGATTTTAGATAAGCTTGTACGTCCCCATTTATTTTAATGGTAAATTGATGTATAAATAGCCGAGGCGAATGGGGACGTTGCCGAGGAAAACGTTGCAATGCGCTTATAGAGGAAATAATTTGTAATTACGGGGTTTCGTAATTATTTTGTCTCAGTATGACCGATTGGAGGTGATATCGAGGAATTCAGTGCACTGGAAAATTGCCGCAGCAGAGTTAATATCAGAGATTAGATATAGAAATCGATAAAATACGTATAAGTTTCGCTTTTCAAGATACCTTAATATAGTGTCGCGGATTGTGATTGGTTGTATCCCTCGGCGATATATAAAGGTGGCCTTGCACTTCTATACCTCTACTAGGTTTTGCGCGATGGTGCATGGGTCCTCAGTTCTCACCTGTGGGAGAGTAGCGGGAGATTTATTGATTTTTTATGTTCCATGTACAATAAATTACAGTAATAATACTATTTGCATACTATCAGCAAAAGCGTGGAGCTTACTACACGTACTGGCCAGGTATTCGTCCCTGGTTATTGAACTGCAAGGTACCAGGGTCGACGTTCGATCACATTCCTTGATAGGCCCGCAGAGACCCTTTAACGAAGTCTGCTTTAGTTTGGACAATTGGTCTCTCTGGATTTTACCCATCTTTGGATTATAATCGTTTGGAACGGAACAGGTAATGGACTTATATTTTGACGTGACTAAGTACAGACGGGGTTTGGTGGTTATTTGTGGAATAGTTTTTTCTATTAATTAGTTTCAAAATTAGGATTTGCCTTCCTTTTCGAAGAAAAAAATGTCACACGTATTTTAAAAAGGAAAACAAATTATTTTTCGAAATGTTAATTAACTGAAGTACGTGATTTGGAGTATTTTCATTTTTTGTTTGGTTTTTTTAGTTCGAGATTTTCGTTCGTT
>NW_019420604.1:0-6093 GCF_000390285.2 Anoplophora glabripennis
TTCCATAAAGTATTATGCAATATGATTTACTGACTTTTTAATTTATATTTTCATCAGTTCATTGTAGCTTTTCTTTAATTGTTAAAAAATTGCGCGGGGATATTTAGATAAACAATCTCTCTCTTTTTCTTTTTTTGATCATCCATTTAGAGAAAGACTGTAGTTATTACGCCAACCAATAGAGATTTTTTGGCACATTTAAATATTACAGCAAATTTCATGTACTACCTTCTGAAAAATACTTAGTAAATGAAAATCCAAAGCAAAGTCGTGAACAATTTTTTTTTAACAATAAAAACTGCAAAAAAAATGGAATTTTATTTATAAACAAAATAAAGTATATTAAATATCAAAAAGGATTGAAGTAAAATTATTTAGCTATATATTATTTTCCTTGATATAGTTCAATAGTAATCCTCAGGGAACGCAAATAACTTCAAATAAATCTCCAAATCAACCGTTTTTTTTTTTATCAATTTCGTTGCTTTCCTTGTAATTGGTTAAAAAAATATAGTGCCATTGGAGGAGAAAAGGTTGTAATAAGAATTGACACCCCTTGACTTTTCCCTTTGGATTGAAGGTTCTAAAGTATTGGCACGTTTCTTTATTTTTTTTCATAAAATTTTAATATAGTTGTTTAAGAAGATATTGCAGCTTGTTTGGACAACTTTTTAGTTAACACTAAGTTGCGACAGCAAATTTGGATTTCCGATATTTTAAAATCTATATTTTAAAATATTCCAATATTGGAACTCTAAATCAAACAGAAGAAATCAACACTAAAAATTAATAAAAATAAATGGAATTAGATTCACAATAGAAAACAGTAAAACCGATTATATGTTAAAAAAATGATGAATAATACATTTTGCATACCCTTTTTTGCTCTTTTAATTTGAGATATGAAATATCTTGGAAAATGTGTGGTTTTGAAGTACTTATTGCAACTTTTATGCATAAACATATACGAATGGTACAACAAGGACATTTTTGTAAAGCTGAGTTAGCGATTGGGAAATTCAGCAATAAAAAAAGTTGCAGTATCTCGTAAGCCAAGCACTAAATCAGAATTTAAAACAATGTATGTAATAGAAAGCCTTGATCTCAAAGAGAATACAATTGAATCATAGGCGTGCGCAAAAAGGTCGAATGAGTATTACAACTCTGCTTACCTGGACTTTTCTAAGTGGAAATGAATTGCGATTATACATTTTTTTCATTTTAGCAAAAAGTATTATGTTAAAAAGAAATTAGCACTTACAGAACTCTATTCAAAGATTTTTCTAAGAAAAATTTTTGTTTGTTTCGGACCGGGAAAAATGAATGTTTCGGAAACTTCTTGATTTTTTTATCTAAAAAAATGTGTGGTTATTTAAGACCCAGAAAAGTATACTTTCACCAAGTTTCGTCAGAATTAAATTATTTTTGCGGAACTGAAAAATAAAAATCGAAAAACAAAAGAAAAAAACGATTTTTCGCAATTTTCTCGGAAATTTTGAGGTTGTGTAAAAGGTGACCTCTACAAAAGTTGTAGATCTTTGCATGACCTACAACTTTTGTACTGGATGCTTTTGTTGTGACGTCGACTTTAGTCGATAATCGCAATAATTCTATTCCTCACCACTTTTCAACCCCCAAGTCAACCCTCCACCTCGCGCATTTATTTTTTACGTTTATTATAAGCACCTTTACTATTTGCACTTATAAAAGTCCAGGTAACAATTTTTTCTTTTTTTTTCTCTCTAAATGAGTTATTTCGATCGGTTGCCGTTCGATTTAAAAAAACAAAATCATTTTTATTTAAATACTGAATATGACATGCCTAAATGAAAAATGGCATAAGGAAAATCCCATTATTTCCGCCCACTTATGTTTTTTTTTCCAGTCAGTATATGCTGATTAGATTGGTTGCTTAACTATTTTCCAAAAACGACTTTCCGTCGAGAGACGCAACTAAAAAATAAACAAACGAATCCAAATCAGCCCACATTTAAACCCGTTCTAAACATCCACTTTTCAGCAGCCGCCCATTAGGCGTCGTCAATCAATCATTCGGCTGAAATCGAAGAGGCACTGCCTGAAAAAAATATTTACTCCAATTTTCACTCTCAATGAATGTTTATGTCCGCCAACGCCCATTCAACTTTTTCGTTCGTAGCTCTGACCGCGGTTTTATATTATTTACGCGGGCCCGTTTATTTTTCTCGTTCTAGGTTAAATAAATAATAGGCCATTATTTTGATTGAGAGATTGTTTGTACGGTTTTATTTGCATCGCTCCCGATGGCAACTATAAATCGGAAATAAAACGAGTGAGTAGTCGCTGATACCGCGTTTGATTGCCGTCATTAAGATGGTTCTGTAATTGCTTCGGCGATTGTGAATGCCTCCCGTGCTTCTGGAGGTCTTGCGAGTGGTCGTATACAGGTGTTCTAATTTATGCCCAAGTTATGAAGAACGTGGTAGGGACAAAACTAGTTTTTTCAGGGGCCGTAAGAGCGTAAATTTTCAAAAACATCGGTGGCAGTTTCTAAAATAAATATCTATTACGNCGTCAGTGGCGGTTTCTAAAATAAATATTGCGATGATAAAGAAAGATTCAGTGTATTATTAGTTGTTTTACTGTATATATTTATATACAGGGTGTCCGTTAAAAAATGGGCCAAACTTTACCACTAGATTCTATGACGAAAATTAATGAGGAAAAGTCATACAGGGTCGGAATGTCCCCATGGTTCATCGGCCGTTACGTGAGAGCGATAAAGAAAGTCATAGAAATCCGTGCGATAGAGAAGGATGACTATAATGAAGGCGTCTAATAGTCACTGCCCATTTCACCCTTCCACAAATAAGATCCACTTCTTATGAATACTTAGTTTTCGAGATACAGGGTTTTGACTTGGAGCTAATTTCCTGAAATTTCGTATCCGGGGGTCTTTTGGCATGAGAAATTCGAATTTATTGACGATTTCGTTGTTTCTTCTAGAGGACGCCAAAAGCGACCATCAGGACGCAATTAAACTGCCAAAACTTTTTTGTGCCACTGTGTATTTCACTGTGGGCTGGAAAATCCTTTTCCCTCAACTTTTCTACTTAAACAAGGTATGCCTTGCTAATATATCTAAAGCCAATCGTTTTCAACAAAAAGGCATTTAAATTTGTGTATGCATACAAAAATTTGTTTAAAAGTTATTTGCAACACTGATAAATGAAAGTAGGAAAATCGTTCATTAGCAAGAAACATGCCTGTAAAGGGAAACAGTGCAATTACAATTTTAAATTTCATTTATTTAACAATTTTACTGCAACCAGAATTGACAGAAGAAAACATACTTTAAAAACAGTCTCATCAATCCAACGCAATAGTAGCCATAAGGGTCAATTTCTAAATTGTCCTCGAAGCTTAAAGGCGAAGTCGATAGTCGATTCGTAGATTTTTGCCATGTCTTTTCTTTATGCGCTATATCAATTGCAATGTAGTAAGTAAGCATTTAGAGTATTTAGACAATCAGCTCTGTTTGCTATGTTTTTCCTTTCTTTAGGTTTACGGCTTATGATATATTCCTTTTTATTAGTTTAAGGTTTGCATTAATTGGTAAAAATACTTTTTGTATGAATTTTTTTTGAGAACTTTTTATTAATATTATGAACTACATTTGCAATTATTATTTTGGTTGTTCCCGGAAAATGTGGCGATCGCAATTTTAATCTGAAAGCAAAATGGTTATTTTTCTGCATTACTAACATGTTTTCTAAGAATATGAATCTCATTGCGGGTAAAAATTGTGAAAATTGGTTTAACACGTGTTTGAAAAAAATGTATCGATTTTCACGATTTTGAATAGAAAACAATCTATGATTTCATAGAGAAACACACTTTCAATTTCCATAACGATCAGTTCATAATTTTTTGAGCTAGAGTTTATGTGAATAAAAAAAAATGTCATTTCGAGAAAAACGTGTTTAAAATTTTCCGAAAACTAGAAATTTGAAAAAGTGTTCAATAAGAAGCCATTTTTCTCAAAAATAGTAAGAGACCTTTTTGCTGTAGAATAAACAGCAATGTAAGAAAAATATATTCATTTTGAAAAATTTACAATGGCGTAGAAATTGTATTAAAAATAGGGGCAAGCAGAGCCCCTTACGGACGCCTATGATTGATCTATTTTCACAGTAATTTGTAAAATCGATAGAGCATTTCATTCGTACACTTCATACTAAATACAGGGTGATCGAGAATCCGGTCAATCATTCTCGATCTCTCTGTATAAAACATATGACTAATAGTTTAAGAAAAAATAAATAAAAATATATTTTTTTAAGATTTTATATCTCTAAAAGGAAGCCTTTGGGAGCAAAAGTTTATACTTCAAAATAACATTATTTTGACGAGATCTATCGATGGTTAAAGTCCTAATCATAGGAAGTGAGTCACCCTGTATAAATCTAGTTCATGTATCATCAATAAGCAGTAATCTTTTCTTTATTTTGTTTTATCTAGTATGTACTTGTTTTCAAAATATCTGTTTTAGGAATTCTTACTTTCTGCTCTAAGTTTACCTTTTAAATTTTTCATAACAGTTGTTTGTACCCCTAGTAATCAAATTATTATTTTTTTAATTTTGCCGAGAACTTCTCATCATCTTATTAAATTTTAATATGGACACGATGAAAACTTTTACTTTATACGGTTTTTACGCTACATTTTCGTGGAAAGTTATTATTACCCAATTACAAATTTTAATTTGGATCCATCACGGACTGATAGATACATAAAGTTTCCAGTTGTTAGCACTTTTGTCTACACCGTGTTAATAGGTCTTTAATCCACAGTTCTTGGATGGACGTCTAGCGATGAACACGTCAGATAATGTCATGTTAACTGGCTATTGTAGTGTAGAAGCGTTTTAGTTCTTTTTTATGGGGCTTATAATTAACATTATAATTATTACTACAAGTCCCAACGGGAATTTTTCGTACAAATATTATTTCGTGGCATATTTTCTTTAAAAAATTGTTTTCTTAGTTACACCTTTATATTAATATACTGTTTAACTAAGTAGCCGTAATTTTCTATGGAAGGAAATAATCAAATTCAATATACAGTGTTTAGAAAAGATGTATTTTTTTGTAAAAATAATAATTGTTTTCAATACCTACTGACTTATCACAATAATACGAATAAACATTTTTCGAACTGCTGACTCCATCGATAGCTTGCCTGTTTCCACGTTGTTACTGTATTAACGGGCCATTTTAGAACGTGTATTGACACATTATAACACACACATATCACACTCTAGGCAAATTGTTCACAAAAAGAAAAGATGGTTAGAAGTATCCAGAAAAATGAATGGTTTGGCTTAAACACACGTTCGCTAATAATTTTGCCTGAAATTTGAACAATAAAAGACACATGTTTGCGTAATGAAAACTAAAGTAGAATCACAGCATGTTAACCAGCTAACTCAGATGAGCACAGCGAACTGCACATCGTTTTCAGTCAGAGACCCTCCACAATTCGCCAGCTGTGTGCAATAAACAGAACGATACCTATTTAAAAATTAAAATAAAATCCAATTCTTTAGTTAATTAAGTTTGGTATTTTTATATTAATTCAAAATTCTTATTACGGACCTGATCAGCAACTTTTCTTCATCCAAGAACACCGAAAACGATTGAATAAGATCAACTGACAACGGAGTGAATCTGCTAGTTTACATATGCTGTGAGCACATGCATATGCTGCATATGCTGTGAGAACTGATGACAGCCTAAAATTGATTAATTTTTCTATTTACTTCCAAAAAAACGAGACAAAAAAGCAGGCGGCGCGCTATCTGCGACCACAACTATTCACCTCTTTTTATGTAGGGTTGAATTTCAGAGGTCCTCAATAAGTTTTATCAATTTTGATGATTATTATTAATTTTAAGCACCGTTTTGGAGTTTCAATGGCTCTGATTAGCGATTAGTGACAATGCTTTATTAGTGCGTTTTACTTGCTATTGAAAAGTCCTTTCAAGTTTGTAGATATCTTAACAGATTTTTAAAATTTCTATTTAAGTAGGAAATAAAATACTTAAAATGATGA
>NW_019420605.1:0-6100 GCF_000390285.2 Anoplophora glabripennis
AGTAACGGATCGGAGGACTTTTTGACGTTTTTGGGAGGTTTCTCGTGTTTCCCGAAAAGATAGATGTGAAACAGGTAAGGTTTTTTCGGGGTCAACTTTTGAGGTTAACTGAACGCTAAAACCGAGTTCCGATGTTTTGATCTGTTTAAAATTGCCTTTTTTGTCATGTACAATAACTTTCTCATATTTCTCCATGGGGGTATTCTGTTCAACATTAGATTTGTAATGTTTTTTTTGTACAGGGTGTTCTGGAAATATAGGGTTTAAATGGTCGTAAAGTGACTAGAAAATTGATGAAAAATTTTGTTTTAACTGCGAGAGAAAAGAGAAAAATTTCACACTGCCTGGCATTTTTGAGAATATTAAAAAATTTTATCATTTTCTAAAAAAAAAAGAAACGCCTTTCTTAATTTATGCTCATGTATTTTTTTGTGCTTGACGAAAATTTTCCAAATATGAAATGAAGAAATTTACAAAAAAAACGTATTTAATTATTGTTCCTACTACATATTGCATTGAAATTTGAAATCCAAGTAAATTATTACTATTATTTTGATATTTTACAATTTTTATAAATTAACACAATTAGAAATTATTAGACAGGCTGACATTTTTTTTTTATTTAAACTGGAAATTTTGATTTCATATTCGAAATTTATCGTTCAAAGAAATTTGGGAGAATTTTCCTATTTCCTGAAAAGATGGACAAAAAAACGGGTAAAATATGTCTCGCGGGTGTAATTTTTGAGTGTATAGGTCAGTCAAATTGTTGAAAATGCCTCGGTTTAGTTCAGGAAACAAAAACACGTAAAAATTAGGAGAAATTCCATAGAATTGAATGAACTACTTTGCCCCAGCTGAATGTTACGGCTTCATTTTCAAAATGCCTTCCAAAGTTCGCAAAAATAGTTGTTTTTTTTTCATTAAAAAAAAACATTTTAGAAAAAAATGTTTTAGACAAAAGTTATAGAACTTTTTATAACAAAAATTTTAAGCCAGCCCGATGTCAATTGATAAACAAATTTTTTAGTTATTGCAAAAAAAAAAACATCTAAAAACCGCATTTTTTTAAAAACTTTTATATCTTTAAAACCAAGAAAGATTTTTTTTACCAAACTTTCAGAATATGTAGTTCTTGGCAAGTACAATAAGACTTAGTATATTTTTGTAAAATTGTTAAATATTTCATAGTTTTTGCAAAAATTGAGTTTTTCGAAAAAAATACAATTTTTTCAAGTTTCAATAAATCATAAATTTTCTCTAAAAGTTGTACTTTCCTGTGCAAATTGTGCACATGTTGCAAAATAACTGGAAGGATGCGAAAAATCTACCGAAACTAATTTATTTTTTTGGTTCAAAAAATATATACCTTTTTCTTATCATTGAAATTTAATCAGAATGGCATTATTGCTATTTGAAAGCTGATAGTTTTTCAGCAGTTTTTAAAAAAATGTATCCTACAACCAACAGGAGCCGAGAAAAATTTTTTTTCTTTGTCAAAAAATCGCTACGAGCTCATTTATTAATATTAAGGTTTGAAATTTACACATGTTGTAGTTGAATACTTTTACTTCAATATAAAAAATAATTTTTGAGAGAAAAAAAAATTCTCGACTCCTGTTGGTCATAGAACATTTTCTTTTTAAATTCGTGGAAAAATGTCAGCTTTCAAATGGCAATACTGCCATTTCGATTAAATTTCAAGAAAAAGATCTAAATTTTTCGATCCGAAAAAAGAAATCAATGTTTTGGTAGATTTTTCACATTTTTCCAATTATTTTGCAATACAAGCACAATTTGCACAGGAAAGGACAACTCTTTGAGAAAATTTTAAGCCCAAGATGGGTCACGTAAGTGCATTACTGTATGATTGATAGAAACTTGAAAAAAATTTCTTTTAAAAAACTCAATTTTTGCAAAAACTATCAAATATTTTGCAATTTTACAAAAATCCCCTTATTCTACTTGCCAAAGACTACATATTCTGAAAGTTTGAAAAAAAAAATTATTTTAAAGATCGAAGTTTTAAAAAATTGCAGTTTCTTTGCAATAATTAATGCATTTGTTTATCAATCGACATTGAGCTGGGCTCAAAATTTTTGTTATAAAAAGTTCTACAATTTTTATCTAAAATATTTTTTTCTAAAATGTTTAGTTTTATTTTAAATGAAAAGAACTGTTTTTGCGAACTTTGGACGCCATTTTGAAAATGAAGCCCTAACATTCAGCTGGGGTGAAGTAGTTCATTCAATTCTACAGATTTTTTCCTTATTTTTTTACGTGTTTTTGTGTCCTGAACTGAATTTTGGCACGTGAAAATCTGATTTTACTGGACTAGTAACTGAATGCAAAAAACAGTTCTGATATCACATTTTCTCTAAGATAGCATTTTTTTTTATTTCATAGTGTTAGTAATTGGACCTAAACAATTTGATGATAAATATTTGTGTTGTAAAGGCAAGAAAATTCTCTTCGAATATGCAAACGAAAAATTTTTCTCAAATTTCATGGCGAATATGAGGCGATTAAGAACGTTTTGTAGAATAAAGAAAATTTTTATCAATTTCAAAAATCACAAAAATGTTTTTCTTATAGAGTGACCACAAAAATCGCCTGTTTTTTCACAATTCGCAGAGAACTAAAGGAAATAGATAAAAATATGTTTTTGGTCTCAAATTACTCATCGTAAAAAATTAAGATGAGCATAGCTTTTAGTTTTTTGAAAATTTTCAAAAATCGCCCCTATTTAGGGGTTGAAAAGACGCCCAAAATGAAGAANCTGGACTAGTAACTGAATGCAAAAAACAGTTCTGATATCACAATTTCTCTAAGACAGCGTTTTTTTTTTTCATTTCATAGTGTTGGTAATTGGACCTAAACAATTTGATGATAAATATTTGTGTTGTACAGGCAAGAAAATTCTTTTCGAATACACAAAAGGAAATTTTTTCTCAAATTTCATGGCGATTATGGAGCGATTAAGAACGTTTCGTAGAATAAAGAAAATTTCAAAAACCATAGAAATGTCTTACTTAAAGAGTGACCACAAAAATCACCTGTTTTTTCACAATTCGCAGAGAATTAAAGAAAATAGATAAAAATATGTTTTTGGTCTCAAATTACTTGCCGTAAAAAATTTAGATGAGCATTGCTGATCTTAATTTTATTGAAAATTTTCAAAAATTGCCCCTATTTTAGGCTTGAAAAGATGCCCAAAATGAAGAATTGAATATTACCAATAAATATAAAAACTATTAGCATGTGAATTTTTCTATGGAATGATTCTTGATACAAAGAAAGATTTATTCTCGTGACTGAAATAAGCGTGTTGAATTAGAAAATCCACCCATAAGCGCGCTCAGGAGGTGGAATCATCCCCAACAATAGAGAATATCAGAAATAACTAAAAATTCCAAAAAAAATATATTAAGATAATTCACATGCTAATAGTTTTTATATCAATTGGTAATATTTAAATTCTTCATTTTTGGCATTTTTTCAACCCCTAAGTAGGGGTGATTTTTAAAATTTTCAAAATACTAAAAGCTATGCTCATTTCAGTNATTCTTGATACAAAGAAAGATTAATTCCCATGACTGAAATAAGCATGTTGAATTAGAAAATCTACTCTTAAGCGCGCTTGGGGGGAATCATCCCCAAAAATAGAGAATATCAGAAATAATTGTAAAAATTCCAAATAAAATATATATTAAGATAATTCACATGCTAATAGTTTTTATATCAATTGGTAATATTCTTCATTTTTGGCATTTTTTCAACCCCTAAGTAGGGGTGACTTTTAAAATTATCAAAATACTAAAAGCTATGCTCATTTCAGTTTTTTACAACAAGTAATTTGCAACCAAAAACATATTTCTATGTATTTTTTTAATTCTCTGCGAATTGTGAAAAAAACGGGCGAAAATCACAGGTTTTTTGCGGTCACTCTTTAGATCGTGTAGAATTTAATTTCACGGACCGTTTGCATTTATGCTATTTTATTCATTTGTTCTTGATAAAAATTTTCCGATAAAAACGTTATTTAATTTGTTGCAACTGTATTTTTCCACCGCGTTTTGCACCCAAGTCCAAGTAAATCGTTCCTGTTATTTTTAAATTTCATAAATTTTGTAAATCAACGTAATTGGAGGTGATTAGATGGGTGACACAACTGTATAAGAATAAATGCATTTTAAACGTTTTTTGGAGTACGTTTTTTTACCTGGAAAACAGTTAACATTACCGACTTTAACGATCATTAAAATTAAGCGGTTTGATTTCTTTGAAAAAACAAAAAGGATCAATTTTCTAGTCGATAAATATCCTTTAAACTTTATAGAACTTTGACGATATTTTTCATAAGTGCTTGTTTTTTTATAATAATAATAACAGATGTACAAATTTAAGAAAAAAACACTTAACTCCAACAGAAATTATAAAGAAATATTTTTCTTCTCTTAAATCTTTTCCTAATAGTTTTTTAGATATAATTTTTTTTTGAAAGTGGAAAGATATATAGGGTGTCACATTTAATAAGTTATAAACTTGAATTATAACAGATGTACGGCCCGGAAGTTTAGAAATTTGTGGTCTGCCAGTGGGTTCTGTGCAAGAGAAAAGAATGAGAAAACAAAAAATTTCCCAAAAAAATGTTATGGAATAAAACAAATAGCTCGAAAGTGAGAGGCGTCTTTTATCGTTGGAACAAATATAGTGATTGTGATGCCTCTAACTTTTTGCTTTTATAGCCGAAAAAAGAAACGGTGGTTACCGAAGTTTTAGGAAATTCTCTTGCGATTTCAAAACGACTCCAGAAAAACAATTGAACGCCGTCTTTAGATTACGTGATGCAATATTTCGCAAAAGATTTCGTTTATTGTACAGTTGTTTTTGTATCTGGCACTCCGTCTACAGCCTACTCTCTAGGAGAGGAAAAAAACGTTAAACACAAAAGTCGCTACATTAGTAAGAAAGTATTACAACTTTTGTGGGTAACTTTTTTTTCTGTCTTTGAAAACGACAGTTATAAATGAAAAAAAAAGAAAAAGTAAAAAGGGATTTCTAAAACTGCGGTTGCTGTCATTTCATTAGAGCTCAGAGCACTAGAGCCAACGGGATAGAACGTCTTGCTAGTAGCTCTGAACACATGAGAAAAAATCTTGCCGGTTACGTAATGATATCATGGTTTCTCCCTTTCCGTTTAGCAGCATTTTATATACACACCGTATAATTGTAATTAAGTCCCAACTAGTGTTTTTTTATCATGTTTTTGTTGAATCTAAAGAGCATAAAATAAATTGTTTTCCATATACTTGATTAGACGATAAAATGTGTTTTATTTCCCGAAGCTTTCGAGATCCTTACAAAACTGTTCCTAAAATCTGGTTTCGCATTTCGAAAAATTAAAGAGGCGCCATCTATTTCATAAAAGTTTAATCGCTACGAGATCAAAGATATTACAGTTGCCTAACTGGTAAGCATTATGACTAAATAAAAAGGATTGTTTTATTGTCTTCTGTCGGCAGAATGCGCCATCTGTGGTTAGTGTAGCAAACGGTGGATTCGATAATCATAGACCATAAAATAATTAAGGAAACTGCATAGGACAACACAATTAGAGTAACCTCCAATTCTACTGTTTAATAGATGTCGCTGCACCACAATGGCGGTAAATTTAAATGTAATAAAATGCATTAGAAGAATAAAAAGAACATATATCAGTATGATGTAGAATACTGCTGATTTCTTTTAAATGTGGGAATTGAAGTACTCATAGTTCAACATAGTACACTTATAGCAAATAACATTTATGAATATGTGTATTTCGGTTTTTTACAAGATAGAGGTGAAAAATCATCCGAAATTGAAGTTTGACAGCTCGTACTCTCAAAATTCTGTAGTGGTGCGTTAAGGGCCCCATATTCTTTAAATAGTGTTTTCCACAAAGACAAATAATTTCAAACATTTAATAACAGAATAATCTATAGCTTATCAAATAATAGGAATGTTATGTCATGCCACCTGAGTATTTTCCAAGACGCCGCAGTAAAACGAATAATCAGGTGCAAAAAACGATCAAACCATCAAGGTTTTAGGTACT
>NW_019420606.1:0-6089 GCF_000390285.2 Anoplophora glabripennis
TATCAGCAAATTCAACTGCTTCTGTCGCTATTGTTAATATTAATTAATGAAATTAATGTTTGGCTTTAATTAATAAAATAATTTAACATATCTCACGTTACAGCAACTGTTCAAAATTTTGTCCACCGACGCACACTGGGATTTTTGAAGTTTTTTTTTCAAAATTTCAAAAGATGGCCAGATTTCGGCAGATCTTCATAATTTTTTTTCTAAAATACTCGTAAAGACTTGTACTTTCATGCCCAAGCGCTATAAATTTGATTTGGGTCATATCGATTGAGTTTTGAGAGGTTAAGTTGCCAAATTTCAATTTTTTTTGTATTTTCAGATAATAAAACGTTGAATATTAAGGGTGAGAGAGCAGTAGGGGTAATTTTTTGAGGGGAAGATATACCTACTGAAGACATCTCAGAACTTTATTAAGAACACTTTCTTCCCCGTTAAATTACTTTTACTACCCTCTTACCCTTAATATTCAACTTTTACTTTCTGGAAAACGGAAATCGGCAACTTAACCTCTTAAAACTCAATCAATATGACCCAAATCAAGCGTATATCATATCAGATCTTCAGCAGGTATATCATCCCCTCAAAAATTATCCCTACTGCTCTCTCACCCTTAATATTCTACGTTTTATTATCTGAAAATACAAAGAAACATTGAAATCTGGCAACCTAACCTCTCAAAACTCAATCGATATGACCCAAATCAAATTTATAGCATTTGGGCATGAAAGTACAAGTCTTTACGAGTATTTTAGAAAAAAATCTATGAAGATCGGCTGAAATCTAGCCATATTCAGGAATTTTTAAAAAAAACTTCAAAAATCTCAGTGTGCGACGTTTGAGTCCGTCTTAGCCAGTTTCTACTAACTAACACAAATGTTGTCTTGCTTCACCTAAATTGAAACTATATCCATCAATTCTGAGAGACACGTAAGCCATTTTTGATACTTGAAAAACTAATGTAAACACTATCGCAACAGTGATAATACTAAAATCGGATTTCAGTATTCGTAATCGTCTAGGGCCACGTGAGCGAATGAAGCTAGAGACTACAGTAGCACAGCGATGTAAAAGTTGAAAATACTACAACTTCAATATAATTTTTTTCTTGGAAACTATAAGGATTTTACAAAATTTTTTTAACGATATTTTTTCATTACGCATCTATTTCCAAATTTATTTGAATAAGTTGTGAATCACCCTGTATAATAAAATGCAAAAAATTGTTAGAAATTATTACATTCATCGAATAAACCAGCGATAACAGCTTCATTTTCAAATTAAAAATCACTAATTTATAAAAAGCTTCCTGTGAGTAACAAATGTACACTAATACTTACTACTTACAATGAAATTGCATATACTTTTGCCAACCATAACAGAGATAAAGTATTCCTATATCGTACCTCTTTGATTTTATCGTATTTATTACTTTTATTGTTTTTATGATATTTCTTGGTAGGTTTGGTTTGTTTGTTAGTTTAATTAATTTCTGATTTTTATTTATATAAATATGTTCCTGTTTCGTTTTTTGTTCAAATTTTGTTTTGCGGTTTTTAGAAATGCCGTAGATTGCGATTTCTACAAGACAGTCGAATATTAATAATAATGACGTATATAACATTCTCAACAAGTAATAATTATCCCAAATTTCAATGCAATCCATTGCATTTTTAGATATGACAAAAATTTAATTTGATTAAATTTTTTTCAAAACATTCTGTATACAACGACTGCCAAAAGGCAACGGGGACGTTTTCATTACCTAAATACAATTCGACAGGTCATTTTCTGTTTTGCCCCTGTACTACATATAACCATTTTCATTATACGCTTGCCCGAATTTGTTTATAATTTGGCTCGCACACCAAATTTTATCTCAGCACAGTAAATCATGCATAAAAAATTAAAAGGCACTCCGCTGGTAGAGCAAATTCATATTTCAAGTACGATATAATCACTTAAAATAAATGTCAATAAACAATATTAATAATTAACCGTCGAAATTCCCGTAAGCTACGTCCATGGCCGGTCGCAACAATCGGGCCACCCAGGCTGCTCGTCGCGGGGATATTTGTCAGAGCGCCGCCGCCCCACCACTGTCGCCGCTACTGATCCGCATCGCTCGCATACTCTTGCTCGTCATCGTCGCTCGTGTCGTTTGTTCATTATCGGCAAGACGTGTTGCCAACTCTAGGGACTCATTTTACACCAAATAGGTCAGATTCTTTCTTTACAATAAAAGAAACAGTCAAAAGATGTTTTTTGTATAAAATTTGACTCGAGTTAATGGGTTTATATTTAAGTCGACAGAAATCTTATATTCTAGTTTGGAGGAGTAATCAGTGTTCAAATATTATATTTCGTGTAATCATACTACGTAACATTTCTATTATAATAAATATTTTGTGTAGTTACTACTAAAACAAAAAAGTTAGGATCAAACTTGTATACAAAGTGGCATAAAAGTATGGGAACCCCAAAAAATCTCACGAGATAGGTATGCATTTTCCGGAAAAACCAAATATAAGGAAAGTTAGTATTTTTTCCTGGATATTTAATGGTGGCCATGCTATGACCACTGACCACTGACCACGTGATCATTATGAGCTCAAGACGATTTTTTTAAATGGGAACCACCGTTTGTAACCCCGGAAATGGAAAGAGCGGAAAATTTTACGTTCAGATATGACCTTAACCATTCCAAAAATTTCAAAATGGCGGCGAAATCAAGATGGCGGACGAAATGTTTGAAAGTTAACCGATTGTCACCAAATTTTGTATACGGAAGTTTTCGAGGTCGCTGATCACGAATCCGAGGTCGAATTTGCAAAATTCAAGATGGCGGATTCAAGATGGCCGACGAATTTTTTGAAAATCAGTCAATTTGCAACAAAGATGGTATACGGCCCTTTTTGGGNTAATAAAATGCAAAAAATTGTTAGAAATTATTACATTCATCGAATAAACCAGCGATAACAGCTTCATTTTCAAATTAAAAATCACTAATTTATAAAAAGCTTCCTGTGAGTAACAAATGTACACTAATACTTACTACTTACAATGAAATTGCATATACTTTTGCCAACCATAACAGAGATAAAGTATTCCTATATCGTACCTCTTTGATTTTATCGTATTTATTACTTTTATTGTTTTTATGATATTTCTTGGTAGGTTTGGTTTGTTTGTTAGTTTAATTAATTTCTGATTTTTATTTATATAAATATGTTCCTGTTTCGTTTTTTGTTCAAATTTTGTTTTGCGGTTTTTAGAAATGCCGTAGATTGCGATTTCTACAAGACAGTCGAATATTAATAATAATGACGTATATAACATTCTCAACAAGTAATAATTATCCCAAATTTCAATGCAATCCATTGCATTTTTAGATATGACAAAAATTTAATTTGATTAAATTTTTTTCAAAACATTCTGTATACAACGACTGCCAAAAGGCAACGGGGACGTTTTCATTACCTAAATACAATTCGACAGGTCATTTTCTGTTTTGCCCCTGTACTACATATAACCATTTTCATTATACGCTTGCCCGAATTTGTTTATAATTTGGCTCGCACACCAAATTTTATCTCAGCACAGTAAATCATGCATAAAAAATTAAAAGGCACTCCGCTGGTAGAGCAAATTCATATTTCAAGTACGATATAATCACTTAAAATAAATGTCAATAAACAATATTAATAATTAACCGTCGAAATTCCCGTAAGCTACGTCCATGGCCGGTCGCAACAATCGGGCCACCCAGGCTGCTCGTCGCGGGGATATTTGTCAGAGCGCCGCCGCCCCACCACTGTCGCCGCTACTGATCCGCATCGCTCGCATACTCTTGCTCGTCATCGTCGCTCGTGTCGTTTGTTCATTATCGGCAAGACGTGTTGCCAACTCTAGGGACTCATTTTACACCAAATAGGTCAGATTCTTTCTTTACAATAAAAGAAACAATCAACAGACGTTTTTTGTATAAAATTTGACTCGAGTTAATGGGTGCAAGTTTATATTTAAGTGGACAGAAATCTTATGTTCTAGTTTGGAGGAATAATCAGTGTTCAAAAATTATAATATTTTGTGTAGTTGCTACTAAAACAAAAAAGTCAGGATCAAACTTGTATACAAGGTGGCATAAAAGTATGGGAACCCTAAAAAATCTCGTGAGATATGTTTTTTCCGGAAAAACCAAATATAAAGAAAGTCAGTATTTTTTCCTGGCTATTTAATGGTGGCCATGCTATGACCACTGACCACTGACCACGTGATAATTATGAGCTCAAGACGATTTTTTTAAATGCGAACCTCCCTTTTTAACCCCGGAAATGGAAAGAGCGGAAAATTTTACTTTCAGATATGACCTTGACCATTTCAAAAATTTCAAAATGGCGGCGAAATCAAGATGGCGGACGAAATTTTTGAAAGTTAACCGATTGTCACCAAATTTTGTATACGGAAGTTTTCGAGGTCGCTGATCACGAATCCGAGGTCGAATTTGCAAAATTCAAGATGGCGGATTCAAGATGGCCGACGAATTTTTTGAAAATCAGTCGATTTGCAACAAAGATGGTATACGGCCCTTTTTGGTGTTGCTGATCACGAATGTGGGGTCAGTGACCCCCAAAACCGCCGTATATCAAATTTGGTCCCCATTGATTAAATTTTAAAAACTCCATCCACCATCTTGGATCCGCCATCTTGAATTTTATCTTTAAAAAAATCAATAATACACTATGACAGACAAAAAACACAAATATTTTATTTTACTCTTTATTATTCTTTCCACACCAGTTGTAGATATTATTTTTAAGAACTTAAATTTAAGTATCTAGGTCTAGTGAAGAACCCGTTAACTTGGCAACGCCGCCGGCGATCGTTATTCATGAATGGACGATCGGGGATAAGTTCGGAAGGGTTCCAGGCCGCTGCTGACATCCCCGACAGCGTTATCTGATTGGATCGGGTTGTTTTAATTAAAATTATTATGAATAAAACAACGGAGCGCTGTCGCTGGCTTGTCGCTGCGTTGCGAGCGGCAGCATAATTATCTAATAGAAATACTTCTGGGATAATTTAGAGGGGTAATTACTTTTTTAATGTCCGCTGTTTAAGGCCTCGTGGTGTAATGGGAGGATGTTCTAGATGTGGAAGAACGCGATCTGATGTCCTGGCACTGATAATGGGGCTCGTGTATGGACTAAAATCCGCCTTATATTACACGGACTTGCCTTTGCACAGCTACACTAACATTTTGCGATTATTTATGGTATATTATTGTTTATAGTAATATTTATCATATAAGGAACGTAAAATAACCTGCATGTGAAGCGCGAAACTGCGGTTATAACGCAACGTTATGGGCTATAAAACCAATGCGTAGAATTTATAATTTTCAAGTCAGTCCACAAGTTTTACAGGAACTGGCGGTAATATTTTACACGAATAAATTAACTGCTTAGCATATGTCTTTATTGCTATATATTATTTATCACGTAAAATGGAAATAATTTTTGGTTAGAAGAAGAAAAAAATGGCTGTACTACGTATTTTTTTACTGAATTACTTAAGTAATTTTTTTCTCCAATAATATCTATAAATTGATTTTAAAAGGTGTTTATATCTAAATTACGTAAGTTTACATTGTAAAAATGTTATGTTCCATGATATATTATGCATATATTAAAATACAATATGTTTTTAAAAAGAATATACAGGGTGATTCAGTCATAATGTCATTAATTTTAACTACGTATTCGGAAGGCTTAATAATGACAGAAAATCGGAAAAAAAAATTTTTACTCGACTTTTAAAAATGAAAAATCAACCCATAACTCCCGCTAAGAGGGCGGCCCTGCCAGATGCCCGGATGCTCGGAAAATTTTCGGATTTTGTAACGTAATGTCACGAACAAATCGTCAGCTGAAGCGAACAGCGTTACCAAGTTCACATCATAATCTGTGGTTCACATTTAATTAATCTGCTTGAGTATACGGATACATATGTACGAAACCAATAAAATGCAAGTAAATAAAGGATCATGCTGCATTTTATTATAACTAATTTTAATAATTGTA
>NW_019420607.1:0-660 GCF_000390285.2 Anoplophora glabripennis
CACAACACGGGGAATAGTAAATATAAACATGAATCATTTGAGATTCAAACAAATACCCTGAATTATTTATCTATGTCTTTTCTTGATCTGTGGTTATACTCAGCCACATTAGTTATGGGCTGCATTCAGCGAATGGTCGCACCGCATCGGTCAAAGTCGTTCAGCGAACAAATATTTCGTTAGTCACTCCAATCAGCCGATTGGGAAATGGGATTATTGGGCAGGTTTTAATACAGTTACTAAAGGCCGTTCAGCGAATTGTTTGACTAAAGAAGTTTGACCAAATTAGTCTGACCATTCGCTGTGCCGCGCCATTATTCCATGGCTAGAAATTGGCCTCAATGATTTGGAATCGAGGGGGATTATCCCTCTTTATCCTGCCTCATCTCGTGTAGGCCTGGACAGCCTTCGTAGGTGGGCCCCATCCGTCGTCTACCCCGACCGCAAATGCGGCCGGTGTAGGCGCTTTGTGGGACCTCCTTTTGTCCTGGCTGGGCCCCGCCGGCTAGGGCCCTTTCTTCTGGCGCTCTTCTTGCTTCGCCGGCTCGTCTGTGTAAACCCCGGGGGTAGTGTCATGTTTATGTGTGGTATGGTTGGGTAGGGTAGTGCGGCTATGCAGCCTGGGATGCGCTTTGCTAAGGTGGCCCTTAGGCTAGCGCG
>NW_019420607.1:2798-4675 GCF_000390285.2 Anoplophora glabripennis
CGCACGTCGTCTGTCACGTATTAAGTTTTTTATGTCATCGGGGAGGGTGCCCCGGGGGTTTGTCAGTCGGGGGACAATAGTCTCCGTCGTAGTCTGAGTCAGGGCGTTTTTAATGTCAGTCTCAAGGGAGAGGATTGCCGCCTCCAGATCATGGGTGGTTTCGATGACTGGGAGCGCCATGTTTCCTTGCATTACTGTTCGGAAACGCTCCCAGTCAGTGAACCTCCTCGTGAAGGTGCCTTCATATCTCTGTCTTCGCCCCAGATCCAGAAATATTGGATTGTGGGCGGAAGACCCTTCGTATTGGGTGGATATTTGGGCATTTAACGGTATAGATTTTAAGAGGGCAATGTCGATAACGTCGGGGCGTCCTACGGGTCCGTAATGTGTCGGTTCTGTCGGTCCGAGTATAGTCAAGTCGTCGTGTCTGTCTTGGTAATTCAGCAGGACGCGACCTCTTGTGGTCGTCGTCCCGCTGTGCCATATGGGGGACTTCGCGTTGAAGTCCCCGATGGCAATTGTCTGGGGCCAGGAAAGGATTTTGTCTAAGTCATTGTCAAGTAGTGGTAGTCTGGGTGGGTGGTAACAGGACACCACCGCAACGTCTCCATGCCGTAGCGATCTCACCGCTATCGCCACGGCCTCTGTGTTTTGAGTTTGGAGCCGCTGCAGCGGATAGTGGTCGATGCACTTCTTTACTATGAGTGCAACACCACCCCCGTTACGGTTTCTGTCATGTCTGTATATGTCATAGTCAGGGATGGAGGTACGGGATGCCTCGCTGAGGTAGGTCTCCTGGACAGCCATAACGTCTATGTTTAGACGGTTCAAGATGTCCACGAGTTCCGTTTTTTTGGCCCGGAACCCGTCAAGGTTCCAGGACGAAATTCTCAGCGAGGAGGGTTGGGAGGGCCGACGAGCCATTAGAAGTCGAATAATTTTTGCATACACCATGGTCGTCAGCTGGACGCAACGCAGAAGTCCTGAAGACGCTTTGTTGCGTCAATCAGGGCCGCCGCGCCCGGTTGGGAGGGTGTCCTGTCTGTGTGTGCGTGTGGTGAGGTGTTTTTGTTTTTGTGTGTTTTGTGTTTTTCTGGTCATGTCAACGTATGTGCGTCCCGGGGTTGTGTTTGGGGTGGGTAGGAGGGGCTGTCTGTGTATTTGCGTAGTGTTTTGTGTCGTGTGTGTGTTTGTGTTTTGTGTTTTGGTGTTTTTAGCTTTGGGGTAGTGAGGGCACCCCATATAGCTGGCGGGGTGTGGCTCGGCGCAATTTGCACACCTGGCGGGCGTGTCTTTGGCCTTTTTGCATACGTGCGTGCTGTGGTTTTCGCCACATTTTACGCACTTTGGCTCAGCTGTGCACCGGGTCTGGCCGTGGCCGAACCGCTGGCACCGGTGGCACTGTGTGGCAACCCGCTGCTTTCGCTGCAGCTCTACTCGAACCACGAGCGAGCAGCAGCGGGTTACCTTCAGGATGTCCTCCTGGTCCTGTGGGGCCTGAACTAGGACCAGGGGCATTTCCTGTTTATTTTGACGGCTCGCCATGCGGTGCACTATTGCGCCGGGGAACCCTTGTCTTGCGAGGTCGAGTTGGACCTCACTTGGCGAAACACCCGCAGGTATTCCGCGTATCACCACCCTCAGCGTTTTTTCTTCGCTGAGGGTGAAGGTGTGGTACTCCTCGCCTTTGTCTGTCAGTGTCTTTGTCAATAGTCTGTGGTCATTAGGTGTGTTTGGGTATATGGCTATACCGTCTTTAGTCAATTTGGCTTTTGTGTAGTTAATGTTAAGTGTCGTGAGTATTTTTTGTACTTGCGTCCACCGTTCTTGCTTTCGCAAGATTACCGGGGGGACTTGTTTGGTTTTGTCTGTCTGTT
>NW_019420607.1:5453-7578 GCF_000390285.2 Anoplophora glabripennis
ACGGGGGCGTACGTGTCTTTTGGTGTATTTGTCTGTCTGGTATATTGTTTGTCGGGGGTCGCAATTTTAAAGAAATGTATTCTAAAGTAATGCAAATAACTGATAAATAAGTAAAAACTTACCTGGGCATAACCCCGGCACAGGTCCTGTAACAAAGATGCCGACGGCGTCTATGCTTAAGCCGGGGAATAGGTCGGTGATTAAAAGGAAAGAAAGGGATCCTTTCCAGGTAGCCTTAATAAAGGCAGGTAGAATTTGCTCCTTGCACTACACTTTCACAAAGCACGTGTGCTCTGGTCGGCTGCCCGCTCGGAACTGACCATTCGCTGAACACAGCCAAGGAGCACGAACTCATACGGGAAATTGACAAAATTTCACAATGTAATAGTGGAAAGTACTTATAGTTTTTACCGCTAGGGTCGCTAGTGTTCCTTGTACACCGACATATTTTCATTATATTTTTATTTATTTATTTCATTCAAAGTAGCCTACATTATTTATTTTAAAATTGTTAACACATCACAGAAGTGGCATGATTGTTTTTATTTATTTTTTAATATCAATGAACAAACGGCCAACAAATAAAAGAAATTAATTGAAGTTTAATTTTTTGTCCCTGTTCCGCTCGGCCAAGAGGGTTCAATTATTGACATTGCCCAAGATGGCTAAAGAAATAGATTGCCTACAAACTTTAACCTTGAGTTGTCCAATGGTATTGCAGCATTTCTGAAGCGAGGTACGTCATCGGTATTATAATTTGATTTCCATGATCTAACTCAATATTATTGATAATAATTATAATAGTAATATAATTAGTATTATTAACATTTTTTCACAGCTTTTACTGGTGTATCATCCCGATGGACGGGCCAAAACAAAGTCCATGGAAAGTTCATTTTTGGTTTAAGAAATATGCTGAATCCGAATCCGAGGTCAAAAAAATGTGTATATTCCTTAAATTTATGTGTAGAGCCAAAAACTTCCTTTATTCTTTATTTTTGTGAGTTGTTGAAACCTGTCAAAAAATGAATAATCTCTTGTAAAAAATTTCACTGTGAAATAGAAATTGTAGCTACGCCCATGGGTTCCGAGAAACGATAATCATTTCTTCGGCAACTGTTTCTTCTATTACGTTTTGTTATCAAAAGCTTTAAAAAACCAACAGTGAAATTCATTGCTAACTATAGATCAATGATTCCCAAAGTGGTCTATATCGACCTCTAGGGGTCGACTTGGAACTCCACTGTTTAAGAATTATTAAAAAATTGATAGTAAATAATTATTTTATTTACCACACTGAATTACATAATATTAAATATTTCATAAAACTCTGCAACACTTGTAACTTGTAAAAACTTACACTGTCTGCTGTCAAAAATACATTTGAACTTGATGAGTTTGTAATAACCATCGATCTTATAGTACTAGATACTGCATAGACCCAATTTGTTTTGTTCAAGGGGGGTATCTTAAGGACCTTTACTTCTGATTGGCTACTTATTCGGGCATGCTCGATATTATTTGTTTAGATCATAAAAAATATATTCTAATTAATGACTTATGTTCGTCTTGAGTTTCACTTACAAATTTTGTTGTGTATTATAAATGTTTTGAGTGTGTGAAGTGATTTTGTGACAGTTATTAATACCATATTATTATATACGTCCGGAAAGTCCTGCTTTATTTGTAGCAAATTTAGAAGAGGATCGGCCATATCGTTTCTACGTTAACTTTGTGAGCATACATGGGCGTAGATTCTATTAGGTGTAACACACCTTTGGAATACTATTGAACATTAATATAATTTATTTACGATATTAAATGATCCGTTTAATGAGCACCCATTACAATTAGTAAAACTAATTTTAAAAAATTATTTCAAGGTTTAGAGTGCATCACGAGACATTTAAGTTAAAAGATAATGTACAAAACAGTCAGAACTCAGAAGCTTACGGACTAAAACAATTTTATTTAAAAATCAATAAACAATTTTTTTATTGATATTGTCACAGTATTAATTGCAATTAGAATTATTCAATACTAAATGTAGGTACTAATATATTTACTTATTTTATTTTGTTAATACTTTTATAATATACAATAACTTACATATGTAGTTTATATC
>NW_019420608.1:0-6079 GCF_000390285.2 Anoplophora glabripennis
TAAGCATCACCCCAAAATATTTAAATGGCATTGGGGGTTGAGTAATATTTCTTTTGAAAGCTCTTACACTTCTCTTTACAACAGACTTTAAATTTTATAATTCCGCCCAATACTTATTAAGAATTTTTATTTTAAAGTTAAAACTTATGTAGAAACAATTAGTAACGGTAAAAATGTCATTCGAGTTAAGTACGCCAATGGTATAAATTTAGTATTTCTTGCGTTATATTGTTTTTTGGCGATTTGTTATCACTTTCGTAAAAAAACACAATTGTAAAAAACAGAACTGAATGCTATACACACACAATGAACGTAAAATAAGTGAATTCCAAATTATTTAGTAGTATTATTTGGAAGCATCTGTTGGTAGTTTATTTAATTGTGTTTTTGAAAATTAAACACTATGGTTTATTCCATTGCGGAAAGGGTAGATATCATTTCGATTTATTTTATGAACAATAAATGTTGCAGTTTTGGATCAAGTTTATCTTGATCCTACATAAAGTACTAGGCAGCTGGTATCTGTGTCGGGATCAATCGAACTAGCATACAAACCATTTTGAAAATTTTTGTAAATTCCATACATACAAAATACATTTAGTCCAAGAACTTCATGAGGATGAATAAGACCGCCGTTTGCAATTTTGGGAAATAATGAGTGAGCGAGCAGGGAACGATCCACAGTTCCTTTTTAACATATCTTTTTCTGATGAAAGTAGTTTTTTTTTAACGGGACGGTAAATCGTCACAATTGCCGCTTTTGGTCCAATTCAAACCCAAGAGTTTTTCACGTAGTGCATACACAGCAACCGAAAAAATTAAATGTATGGGCTGGAATTTTCATTGACTGGCTGGTGGGTCCTTTTTTTTCTACCAGGTAATTTGACTGGCCAAATATATTTGCAATTACTGGAAGACGCTATTGACTCTGCTTTGACTGATATTATTGAAAATGTTCCAGAGTACGATGAAGATCTTTTGATTTTTCAACAGGACGGTGCTCTTCCGCATTATGCGTTAATTGTCCGTCAGTATTTGAACCAACGTTTTATACGGAATTGGATTGGGAGAAGAGGCAGCATTAAGTGGCCTCCATGATCACCGGATTTATCACGCCTTGATTTATTTTTGTGGGGACACCTAAAAAGTAAAATCTATAAAACACAGCCAGCGTCGCTGGAATATTTGCATCAAAGAATCGTCGACGAATGCCGTCGAATCACTCCGGAAATGCTTCGAAATGTGCGCGAACGTTTCGAACAAAATCTTTATTCTTGTATGAAAGCGGGCGGTCATCAGTGTGAACATTTAATCAACTAAGGGGTAAATAAGCAACTAAACATAATTTAAATTTTAAAATGTAAATTTTTTAAATGTATTGGGTGGAATTATAAAATTTAAAGTCTGTTGTAAAGAGAATTGTAAGAGCTTTCAAAAGAAATATTACTCAACCCCCAATGCCATTTAAATATTTTGGGGTGATGAAGAATGTCCCCCTTTAATCTAAAATCGACGGATCTGAGCGTTTTTCTACAATCTTGACAAAGTTTCTGAAAATGGCTCAGTTTCGTTTTCATTTGGCCACCCTGTATATTTTTTGAGATTTATATAAAGTAAAAGTATGTAAATACGTAAAAAAGTTATGTTAAATGACATTTTATTGCAAGATAAATGACCTATAATATAAAGATTCCAAACTGAAATTGTGAACATTCCCAAACTTTTTTACTGAAAATGGTAGCGGTGCAATTAACGCGTACATTGAAATAACACTGAAAATCACCAACCTTTCTTCACAGAGATGACAAGACAGGTATGTGCTTTTGAAGAGGGTGCACGTAGCAATTTTCGGAGGCGATGGTCGCCAGCTGCACGCACAGACGTTATTCCTGGTATGTGATAAATAATTAGGCACTGCAGTGAGTAGATTGTATCGGCAGATACTGACGAGATAACGAGGTCTTATTTTGCAATTATCTGGGTTAAACGCCAATACTTGTCATTGGGAATTAATTACAGGTTATAGTGAAATTATTAACAGACGCAAAAACAAATCTGAGTTGGGTTTATGTTCCTGAATCATCGTTGTAATCGAGATGTGATTGTTATCTTGTCTGGTAAGAGTTCATAAAATAATTTATAGTTATTAAATGATATAAAACCTACGAGAGATGATGGGAAATGATTGCTTATAAATATAGATACAGATGTTGAACAGATATTAGGATTTATTTAACAGGTAGTGTAAGCCAGTAAAAAGGTAATAAACTATAACGAAAGGGGACTTGAGAGTGAACCTTGCGGAGCATCATTTTGGTGGCTTACGCTGTGGTATGAATATGCTTGTACTCTATTTGGCGTGTGTTTTCTATGAGCACTTTCAAGCTGTTCAATTTCACTCAATAAGTTTGTGCCACAGAACCATCGAAATTGTAACATAATTATAACAGAAACAGAAAAATTAAATTAATGTTTTTATGAAAATATTATTATGATTACGTGGCTCTTATCGAAGATGGAACAACTTTTCTTGGTATTATTCATCATATGACAAATATAAGTTCTATTTCAGTAAGACGATTACTTTTATATTAGCAATTGTTCAAA
Source organism: Anoplophora glabripennis (assembly GCF_000390285.2). Classification (NCBI taxonomy): domain Eukaryota; kingdom Metazoa; phylum Arthropoda; class Insecta; order Coleoptera; family Cerambycidae; genus Anoplophora; species Anoplophora glabripennis. Next base: position 2,608 of record NW_019420608.1, read on the forward strand.
CTGCACATTTATGTTTAATATTAATTAGTATATTGTTTTATTAAATTAATTATTATTTATTATTTTCAACTTTCCATTGACAAATTTATTTCCTATTTTTCCTTTTTTTAATATTGACCAATTTAATTACTGTTATACCCTAGGACATAAAAGTAATTGAATGAATTGCTTTTAATAACTTTTTTACAGAGGGCCACTTTCATGACATTAGCAGATACAACAAAACCACTTACAATGTTTGCAGTATAAACAAAGTAAATATATCTACTTGGAAAACTGTCCACTTTTGGACTTTGTGACACTTTTGATCAGGAGGATATCAAGTACAAAATATCAAAAATCCAAACAAATCCACCAGGATCTGAAATCTATAAAGTTTGTGTGGGGTCTTTTCTGTAAAACTTTATTAAAACCAATGCTTACTAAATATAATTTTTATAAATAAAATATGCACGAACTGCTCAGATTGTGTATACAAAAAGGAAATTCGTGTCTCTGCATTAATTCATTCAGATTTAGGTCTGTCCAAGGCGATATCGAACTGAAATTTCCGTAAGACATTTAAAAATCTACCACAAACGAGATTTTTGCTCCAGTTACTCAGCTTTATTTAGATCTAATCGCTTACGAACGATTTACTTCTTTGTTAGTTCATCGACGTCCAAATTAACTTTGACGTAACTAGAGTGCATGTAAATAGCTTTCCATTAATGATGTTTTAATGCGCCTTTCATTTTTCTTTCTTTATGTTCAGTGTTTCAACTTAACGCACTTGCACGTCAATGTATTATTTGAATTACTTCCTCGCTTTGTTGAAATAAAATTGTAGTTTTCTAAGTTGTCGTTTTAAGTGATTTAGTGAAAGTATCTTTACTACACAAGGTAAGTATTTCAAAAATAACTACAAACAAAACAGCAAATTGATAGTATTTCATGAAAGGGACGTCCCACCAAAGGATGGAAGATAAAGTACCTAAGATGAGATTTTGATAATGCCTAATCGACGATCTAGAATATTGGTGAGTTCAAGTATAAATCTGAGGTTGAAAATGTGCTGTTCAGCATTTTCTGACATGAGCAGATTTCAGAACATAATCGAGAACTGGTAAAGATTATTGGTTGCTACAGTCGCTAATTCAAGACTGGCTATGGTTTTATCTAAAACTGTTTTCCCCATCATATGCAGTCATTTGAAGACAATTTTAACTTTGCTTCTTCTGATTGTCATGTCCTTAGATCCGTAGGATAAAGAGGAATGAAGATGAAATATATAAATATATAAATTACTATTATTACTCACTAATAACCCTGCATAAAATCGCTACTGGATTGATTTATTGCCCGGATCTTCTAGGTGCCTTGTGTTTTCGTGTCCCCCGCTCTGGAACCCGGTCTTCGTCTTTGTTCTATCTTCCTACACCTCGAACGAATTTATTAAAGTTTTCACCGTTGTATATAATGGTTGAAAATCACTCTCGAATGCAAAATCTTGTGGATATTTTTCATGATGATATTCCCATATTGAGAGAGTTTTTTCTAGTCGTAACTTGCAATATTAATTTTTAATCATTCTTTATATGACCTGCTTTAGGATATTATATGTGTACTAGTTAAAATGATTGTTTTATTGGTATTTATGTTAGCATTTATTTTAACTTTTTTGACTGTTTTTTTTTTTTATTTAGTCCTATATGTACGTAGAGATTATCTTTTATAATATTTTATAACTTTTTATAATTTGTGTTAGTGTTAACTGTTTTTTTTTTACTTTTATATTTTATTGATCTGATTTTGTTAATGCATTATTAGCTATTTCTCCAACCTATTAATTGGTTTTAACTGTCAGGTGGTATAACTTAAATAAATAAATATATTACTTTGAAAAAAAAAAACAATTACTTTCTATTAAAATAATCTGTTTTGAGTGCAGTCAGTTTATATTTAGGCTAGTTGCATTGAGATAAACAAGTTGCATTTAACACAGTGCTTTGTCCGAATTCAAAAATAAACAGTTTGGTACTTATCAAGAATGAATATATACAATACACAGTAAAATATAACATTGTAAATTCAAAGTTATTTACTTATATGTGAAATTATTTTGATGTTGAATTTAAGATTTTAACAAAGAAATGTACCTTGTTAACATAATTTTTAGTTAGAAGACCTAAAATGTGTGAATACGAGAACGTACAGTGTAAAAATCAATCCATTCGTTGTTAATATTACACATTTCTGATTGTGAGTAACAGAACCATAAAGTTGAGTATAAACAGATACCGACAAGTAGTTTAGACTTTGCTGTCAGGTAATGTTGCCAATATAAACTATTAAACTAAGACTTATAAATCTTTATTATCTACATTCTAAAATATGAAGATCAGTACTTTTGAGACGAAATATAATATTAAAATAAAAATAAGTTAACATTCATATGCGATTTATTGGAAAACTTTTATGATTTTATTATTATTAATTACCTTTCAAACTAAAAATTGTAGGCAATATCCAACTTTAAGATTAGTCCATAGAGAACGATATTTATTTCGTCCAAATATCGACATTTTTTTCAGCGAGAATCCTTGATTGGATTCGAAATACTCTCTTAATCACATCTTCAGAGATCTTCAAGTTAAGTATTCTTAAGTATTATTTGCTTCCAGGATTTTTTTGCAGTCTTATTTTAATCAACTGACTTTGAATTTTTCTTCTTTGCTGGTTTCAACACTTGTATTTTATTTATTTTCTTCTAATTGACAAATGTATATTTGCTGCTTTTTTGTTGATCCGATGCAAATTTTTCTTAGTTCTTCCACTAAGTATTGAATTAATATCTAATCTATTGTTTCTCAATAACTGCAATTATTGTTAATGATAAACACTGCTCCAGTACGTTTCATAAAAATGAATGAAATAAGAAAATTATTGTTTACCGTTTCCTATTTATCTTATGTCAAACGAGTATGCCAAATCATACAGAATTATTATGCACTATGCATTTTATGTATAACAACGTGCTCTTTGGACAATTAACTTCGTCGAATACCCCACTGCGCTGTTGGAGATAATTTAAAAAATACTTATTGTTGTATAACAACAACGGGAAAATTTACTTTTCCTTTCAGTTCAAACTACCGTCGTCCAGATGTCGCGTCTTCCTTTATGTGAAGCAAAACCAGCTTACTCAATGTCACGCTCCACTTTACTCCCAATATAAATACATAATTACAACAGTTTAATTTAATATGCGTCTTAATTGAATAAAGAGTGATCTACATACTAGAAAAATCGTTATTAATAACTATTTAATTAACAAGAGAAAGTTTTGCGGTTAAATACAATTATAAGGTTAACTTCGTTTGTGTCTGTACCACGTTCCTTATTTTTTGTGCTGCCTAAATCGTATTATCGTTTATTATACAGGGTGTAACTAAATAAGTGTAAAACATTTAAGGGGGTGATTCCTCATCGA
>NW_019420609.1:0-2720 GCF_000390285.2 Anoplophora glabripennis
GAACATCCTTATAAACTAATGACATTATGGGAAACTGCTTGCTTTTTTACTTTATGAAACAAATGTTTATACTAGCAGACATAGTAGCAACAGCAGTTAAGATGACATGACATATGCTTTATAGGTTTCATCTTACCCACAATTTGACCACCGTGTATTTTGGAAACTTAACAAAATCAATTTATTTTCATTTTTTCTACCTGTCTCAGAAGTTATCAAGATAAAAAACTGTTTCGTCATTGTATATAGAGTGTGTTTTATCAAAAATTAACCCAACCGGCAAATTTATACCCAGAGAACTTTTACTTTAGTTTAAAGGTATTAAAGTAATTTTCCGAACGTCTAAAATGAAAATAAAGAAAACATCAAACGAAATAACTCATACCAAAATACAACGAAAGGATTAAAAGACGTAAATTTGCAGATATTGAAGATATTTTTTTTATTTCAGACACAGGCGCACAAAAAGAAGTCCAAACCCAAGAGACCCACATATTATTTCCGAACGAATTCGTTGCTCTGTACATGTCATGATCCTGTGGTCAAAATTCATGACTTGCCTATGAATTTCGGAGAAAATTGAATTTTTTGGCGAAAACGCCCAAATATGGGTCAAAACTGATTTTTTTTCTAAATTTTGTTCAACTATATCATTTTCGCAGCATTTTGAGAAGCTGAACACGATGCCATTAATAAAATTTACTCATAACGTCGATATTTCTCAAAAAATCCATTATATGGGTGAATCTGGCCAAAATACTAGAAAAATTATATATTTTGACAAAATTTAGGAAAAAATTAGTTCTGTCTATATTTGGGTCAGTTTTCACCCAAATAGTGGAATTTCTGAGATATATCCAGATCATGGGTACATTTCACTAATAGTATCGTGTTCAGCGTCTCAAAATACTACAGAAATTATGTATTTGGACAAAATTTAGGAAAAAATCAGTTTTGACCTATATTTGGACCAGTTTTCACTCAAACAGTAGATTTTCTGAGATATATCGAGATCATGCGTAAATTTTTCTAATAGCATCGTGTTCAGCTTCTCAAAATTATACCAAACCGATATATTTGGACAAAATTTAGAAAAACTCAGGTTTGACCCATGTTTGGGCGTTTTCAGCCAAAAATTTCACTATTTTCCGAATTTCATCGGTTAGTCATGAATTTTAACTACAGGATCGTGTTCAGCGCATTCAATTCCTTCGGAAATGATATGAGGCCTCTTGAGTTTGAACTTTTTGTGTACCTGTGTCCTTAAATAATTTAAGATTGTCTTGATTTGATAAAAATTTTTAGAAGAGTATTTTTAAACTAATTTGAATTTACCTAATATCTAATAAATAGAATTGCAAACTTTTTCAAAAATGACAAAGTAACATTATCTGCGTTAGCTCTATTCAATTTCAAAATAACTGTTTAGTTTTGGAGAGATTCTTAACCTGTTTTGTTTTGAAAATATAAATAAACAGTACCTTTAATTCTTCTCTCAATTTAACACGAAGTTTAGAAGAAACAAAAACATTTTTGTATGATTATAATTCGCTCAATGTCAATTAAATAATTTAGGTTTCTTCTATTTAATTGAAACATAAAAATATGTCACTTTTACTATAATTGCTGACGTCGTTCTTATTATGTACCTTTCTCCTCGAAAATAAACAATTTTAATTATTTACACATCAGAAAAAACACTTCTGTTATTGTCTTGCTCGCTGGCGTGATATTGATTTCTGCGAACCCTCGATTACATTTCCCTGAACACATGTGTCTGTTTACACAGGATACCCGTTATTCCCTGCAAGTTGTGGCCGCGAATGGTCTAGCGATGCTGCAGGAGTCGACGGGGGCAGACCTGAAATCCTTGGAGGCGAGAGTCTCGGCCATAGAGAGGCAGCTAAGGTGGGAGCTTCCTTTACCGCCGGCCGTAGAGGAACTTCAAAGGGAGGTGNTTTAAAGTAATTGTTCGAAGAATCCACTGTTGACACTGATACACTTTACACGTTTTCTGAGAGATCTTCGAATTTGAAACAACATATTGGAATTGCATCTGACTTCGTTGGCAGCGATTTGTATTCATTACCACAACTCTTCACACGAGCCAGGAGATTCTTTGTAAAATATATCTTTCATTCGAGACCAAATAGAAAAGTCAAGAGGATTGAAGTCCGGACTTCTGGATGGACAAGCAAAAATGCTTACATGGCCAATCCAGCGATTTGGAAAAATTGCATCTAAATATGAACGCTCCGGACAAGAAAAATGCGGTGGAGCTCCGTCGTGCATGAACCACATGTCTCTTCTTAAGTAAAGTGGAGCTTCTTCAAGCCGTGGAAGCATTTTTACTTGGCCACCCAGAAGTCCAGACTTCAATCCTCTTCATTTTCCTAATTGGAAGAAACTATTGGTTCGTGTGAAGAGTTGTGGCAAAGAATACAAATCGCTGCCAACGAAGTCAAACGCAATCCCAACTTTCAAACTCGAAGATTTCTCAGAAAACGTGTAAAGTGTATGAGTGTCAACGGTGGATTCTTCGAACACTGACTTTAAATCATTATTACGAATTTCATTTGTTTTATTGTTAATTGTTGTAATAACACGAAGAAACACTTGGTTTGTTTCGCTTTTAATTTCTCGTATTATCAAAACATAGTGTTCGTTAAATCGATTTTTCTCGAAAACGGATCGAGATACCGAAATGAAACAAGAATACA
>NW_019420609.1:5458-6164 GCF_000390285.2 Anoplophora glabripennis
GTTGGAGTAGAATAAACTTTACTTTTCAGATAACCCCAAACATAGAAGTTATGCAAAAAAGGGGTGACCCCTGTCCAGTTGTACACCACTGGTTGAACCTTTAAAGCTCATATTTTAGGGAATGTAAGGCCTACTATCATACATTATCTGTACCAAATTTTATTTAGATCGGTTAATAGATTCCGGAGATATAAACAAAAAATCAATTTTTTTTAACAACTTCAACACCCTGTATCTCTAAAACGGGGCTGTTCCAGACCAATGTTTATAAGGCAAACACATATTATTTTAAAGAGATCTATCTACCCTCGAAGTTTCCTGCATAAAATTCGGACCACCCTGTATACTATTTTTTAAATATATTGTAGACCGTGATTCATTTAAAAAGTTTTGTTGGTTGGTTCTTCAATTCTATTTTAAATTCCTCTTTCCCATATCATAGCTTAAATTCCTAAAGCTTATTTACCAAAATTTATTAAATTTACGCAGTATGACAGTTCAGTTCAACAATTTACCTTCAATCTTTGTATAATAAAGTAACTGAAACGTTGTAATTTTAAAATTTTAATCTAGGAAAATTCTGTATTTAAGTACAATGATGCCGGTTTTTTGAATAACAAATTACTTCAGTCTTTAAGAATTTTTACTGAAAATTACTTCTTGCCAGTATGTAATAGTCATATAATAGTACATATATTATGTAGGT
>NW_019420610.1:0-6089 GCF_000390285.2 Anoplophora glabripennis
ATATCTATTCTCATTAAACTGCCTCTACGTCGGCACCTGTGGATGAAAAGTTGTGGATAGCTTCACTCAAACGGAAAGTTTACAAAAAAATATAAAGTTGAAAGGCATTTACGAGCTAAGTTGAGGAACCAGCTACAAAAAGAGAAGAATGTTTCTACTAGTAATGACAAAGATATTCCTGTTGATGGAGAGAGAGTAATTGATTTAAAAACCATGGCCAAGAAAATGTTCTGTGAAAAATGTGAAGATAAGTTTGACTTGTGTGATATTCCCGCCACTTGCGACGATGCCGTTGCGTTTCTGTCGAACTCTTATTTATTTTTTTATTTATAAACGAATCAGATGATCGTCGCGAAACTTGGTATACATTAAATTAATAACATTATCTGTGACATATAAAAAAATTGGCGAAATTCATTGGGCCAATTTTCCTAAAATGGAGTTTTTATCAGTTTTCCCATAAGCGACCGTGTTAAAATGACTGAACTTTGAAATTCAATATCTCGAAAACGAAACAGATGAACCTCTTGAAATTTTGACAGGTTTATTGTAACAACAATAAGAACGTCTGGTCAAAATTTCAAAAAAATTCATAGGAGGGTTTTATCTCTACCGAACGTCCTTAAATGAAAACTTACCATTGCCATTGCTGGATGACGTTCCGTTAACAGTTAGACTAAATTATTGGTTTCGACATGATGGAGCTCCATCACATTATGGTTTACGAGTATGAAATTATCCGAATCAAAACTTTGATTTTCAATTTGTTTTTGTCCTTAATCAAATCCCAGAAGGACGGGCGTCACTTTTGGGACACCCTGTATATGCACAAGCTATGCAAACAGCACACCGTTTAGAGTATTAAACAAGTGGATGTCGCTCAGGGAATAAAAATACATTTAAAAAAATGGCAAGTGTACACAAACGGTTGACATGCGACTATTGGTAGGTGACTAGGTCATTTGGACCCGGCATTAGAATTATGTACATATATTTTCATAAAAAGTATAATTTATACTGGGTGTTTCAAAATGGCATGTAGATATTCGTGAGGTAAATACTATCCTATTTTTTGAAGAGCTATTATTTTCAAATTTAGATCAAAAATTATATTTCAAAGGTTTTTACACAAAAATGGATTTTAGTCATAGCGCTGAAGTTTAAAATTTATTTTTATCAACCAAAAAATATTATGAAACAAAATATTCATATAAAATTACAACCATTATACAGGATTCTGACTTTCTTCTCAAAGGAACATACTCTTTAAAAATTCCATCTACATTGTATACCGTATTCAAAGCGGCAATTATGCAATCTATAAAATTACTCTTATTTTCATTTGATGTTATGTACACCATTAATTTGACGTGCCTCCCATAAAAAAAACCATGACTGTGATCCATCTCTACCTATCCATTTATTAAGATAAATTTATTTGAATATTCTGAAATATGTTGACGCACGAGCAAAATTAGTGTTTCAGTTTCTAAAAAATGATATTGTCCATCTAGTGTACCAGGAATAAAGAATGGTCATTTGAGATGATGGCTCCCACTCATATATTTACCGAAAACTGGATGAGGATTTTCTTCAGTCCATAAATGATTATTGTAAAAATGTTGGATTTAATTTCCAGAAAAGTTTGCATAATCAGTAGACAGGATTTGCTTATCAAAATTTGGATATTCAGCAGCTTTTGACAAATATCATGAGGTAGCAGTGCTTGCACTCGCACAATGTGGCAAGGATACAAATGCTGGTCTNTACCAGGTTCGGTCGCTGACGCAGCAACTCGGCATTGAAATATTTGAAAAACTTGTTACCATATTTATTTAGCCATACCCATATACAGGTCTGGTCGCCCAGTTGAAGAATGAGCGCGCGGGGAAACGAGGCACAAACACAGCCGCACTGGGTGATGTGGCCATAAATTCTGTTGTCAACAAATGTAGTGCAGTGCAGCAATGCGGAATTTGGTGTGATTCAGGTAATTTTAATTTATTATAGGCACCTTTTATTAATCATTCATATTACAATTACTGCGAAAGGGAGAAATAAGAGGGATATTTTGTTTACTAATATTACTACAACATGGCATTTTTGAGACCTTTTGAAACGGAACAAAACGAAATTTACCATCAATATAATAACATTGTTTGAGGACATAAATAATTAAAGTATGTCAAATGGTCAAATGAACATATAGAAATTTCTACACATTATGTATATACAAATTATTATAATTTTTTACCTTTAGCAGAAAACTTTTTTAGGGACGCCTATGAAGCTCATTAAATTTTATTGTTAGGCGTTTTTATACATGTTTAACTGACTTCGGAAAGACTATACAACTTATTTTTCATTTTAATTTGAATTAATATAAACTTTAACCGCACAGTTAACATCTCTAGGGATTTATATTATTGAATCAGAACTATTTTCAGGTAACAAACGCCCAGACGTAGAAATGCAAGAATTTTTTATTCCATCACTGAGTATTTTCTTTGCTACTCCAACTTTGCTCGCTACACAGTCTTCTATACAGGGTGTGGCGTGTATAATCTATAAAAATTAAACTACATCTTCCTAACGATATTTGTAATAGAAAAGTCTTATACGAAATAGTTCTATTTTTGCGTTTTTTTTTTCGTAAATTAAAGTTCAATTATGGATCAAAATATTTTGATGAGTTACGTGCAGTAGACCAGCCGCGTAAACAAATCGTCATTGAAAGATAGAAAGATACTTCTCAGTTTTTGGGGAATGCAAAAGTACAAACTAAGAAAAATAGATATTTAAAAAAACTGATATTTTCTTATAATAATTAATAGTAATAATTACTATCTTAAATACATTGTTATTACTGCAAGAGTTCGCAAACAAGACCACATCCGTAAGCATCTGTTGTTGCCAACTGCGTGCACTAAACAAACTCCATTAAAATATGGAACAAAATGAAATAAAACTTACCATTTCTAGAGAAAATGTTGAAATTGATCCCCACTAGCGCGGATACAGGCATGACACCGACGCACCCAATTTTGGCGAATATTTTCCCCGAATTCCAGGTATTCCCCTAACTGTGTCAGCAGCTTCAAGTATACGGTTTCGCAATTCTTTCACCGTAGCAATTGGAGTATTGTAAACCAATGATTTCAAGTGACTCCAAAGATAAAAGTCCATTGGAGTTAGATCGGGTGACCGAAGTGGCCACGGCAAAGGACCAAAGCGTCCAATCCATCGCTGAGGGAACATTTTATTCAAAAGTGTCGTTATTTCTCGAGTACTGTGTGGAGGAGTCCCATTTTGAAGATAAAACATGCGTGCCCGAACTTGTAATGCTACATCGTTTAATAATTCAGGCAACCGGTTGTCCAAAAAGTCAACATATGTTGGTCCATTTAGTCGTCTTTTAAAGAAATGGGGACCTACAAGTACATCGCCTATTATACCAGCCCAAACATTTACCGAGAACCGATGTTAAAAATGAGTTTCCCTAATCGCGTGAAGATTTTTATCGGCCCATATGTGCATATTATGGAAATTCACTTCATCACGGTTAAATGTCGCCTCATCTGTTACACAAACATAAGCAGGAAAGTCTACTTGATTGGCACATTGCCGTAAAAACCATCTGCAAAAACGCATTCGTTGATCACAATCCGGGGGTAAAATCTGTTGAACTGGTTGCAGATGATAGGGGTGCAACAGCTGGCGCCTTAAGATGCGATGTACGGTACGAGATGAGGTTCCTACTTGCTGTGCGAGTCGTCGAGTACTAATTGTGGGGTCTTCGTCAAGATTTTCCAACACTGCATCTTCAACATTAAGGTTCACTTGCTGACCACGTCCTTCTCCTCGAGGAATAACACTTCCCGTATCTCGCAGCCGCTGAACGCACTGTAGGATTGTATTTGCACATGGGGGGTGACGTTGTGGCCATCGTTCCCGATACAACCTAGTCGCCGCGAGCGCATTTTCTCCGGCTGCACCATACACTAACACCATATCGACACGTTCGGAAATAGTAAATGCATTGTTTTCTAGGTTCATTGTAAAACTAGTTTGTGCACAAAGTAAAAAATTAAGCAAAGCAAGAAATAAAAATCTTGTTTTTAATGTAATCGGCACGCTATTCTTACTTTTTACTTTATAAAATTACACTGTCACTATCGTGGAATTACAAAATAAAAACTTTTGTCTGGAATCTTTCTATTTTTAACACTGATGCGTCGATGGACGATGCTTAATATTTAATAATTAAGTGAATAATGAATTCAATACAAATACAAAAACAGTTGACTGCACAAATTTTTTGACATTGTAACTTAACCTTCTTTTAGTATTACTAGTATTAGGTTATACCGACTTAAATTATAAGGTTGCATCTCGGGTCGCATAAATAACACATGGTCGACCTTCATTTCCGTTGAATAAATGAACATTAATTTACAAAAAAAAACGCGCAGATAGAACTTTTTTGTATATGACTTTTCTATTACAAATATCATCAGGAAGTTGTAGTTTAATTTTTATAGATTATACACGCCACATTGTATAAGTTTCGGCCACTGAAGATGACTTCCGCCGCCGTATACACTTGACTGATGATATTATTAGGTCAGCAGTAGAATTTTCCAGCATTGCAATTGGAGAACGGCGGAAATTTCTGAATTCGGTAACTTTAAGAAATTTGCAATTTTCTTAGGAATATTTTCTTACGTTAATTATTCCTACAGATTGGATGGTACTCTTTTCTATCTAGTTAATAAAGAACTCCACATTTTTTGTCGGTAATGCTTAGTTGGTGTCAATAAGTGGGACGATTTATAACTGGTTTTCGACCATCAGCATGAGGAGTTGCTAACTTGTATAACTCATTGGACCAGCACACCCCAAACAAGCCCATTATCGCAGCAACCTATAATATAAAATTTATATTACTAAAAATATTCAAGAAACTATTTTCTTTTATTAGTGTCATCATACGGTTGCAAAACTATGGATTTGCTTGTAATCATCAGTTTATTTCTTCAGTTTGCTGTGTCTGAAAACATTACGAAAAGTTATCGTTATTTGATGGAGTGAACTCATCAGACATATTACTTTGAATTCATTGTTACAATTTTCATTTCCCAGCAGCGTCGACTTTAGCATCGAATAATAGGTTCATAATGTTGACGGCTTTACTTTATTTGACTTCTCCAAAAAGTAGGTCAGAAATACTTTTTCGCTCACCATTGATATTCTTTGTGCTTTTCTACTTTTGAAAACGCACATATTCTTATTCGTCGTCGTCGCCTCGAGTTTTAGGAAAATCTAATACGTCTTTTTCCACTGTTGAAGGAAATTTTTCTTCAAATTAATTTTCTCGCACATTTCCATTTCTACCTTGTGCTGAATAAACAACACAAAGCAGAAATGGCAGACACAACAACAATACCTATTTATTCCGTTGCCATACATTCTCCCTAATAACGTCAATTACCCACTGAGATTTTACAAAGTGACTCAATTAGTAATTGACGTTTTTTATTGATTTCGATATAAATTCAATAATCATTAATTAAAACTTTTATTAGTTTATCGTCTACTACAAAAAGTAACTATTATAAGTGAGAAATAATAATAATTATTATTTAAAATCGTAGGTAGTTATTTTACTTTACAGCACAAAAACCTTTCGCCATCAATAAAATAAATTACTATTTCTGTAGGTACTGTTTTTAAAATATCACACGGTATCTATGTATTTAGAAATAGTGTTTATTTGGTAATGTTTTACAGTCTGTTTGATTATAAAGGCCCCTTGCTATAACTCGGTTACCCAGTTTTGAACACCCTGTAAAGTATATATATTGTAACGAATTGGGAATGTACACAAAGAATCACGAATGAAAAGTTACCTGACCGAACTTTAGATCAAAAATAAAAATTAATTATTAATATAGCAAACAATAAAATAACATAAAATTGTTAATATAGAGATTCTGAATATAAAATAAGTAACTATAAAGGATATCACATAGTATAAAATTAATAATTTTAAATTTAATTCACAAATATAAAATAATTTTTCAAAATAA
>NW_019420611.1:0-3116 GCF_000390285.2 Anoplophora glabripennis
TCTACCAAAATTTGACCTATTCTTCGGGTTAAAGACACACATTGTCCGCTCTCTACACATAACCTTACTAAACATATTTTGTGAATTTAAGATTTTCTTTACAATTTTTTTCCTCGAAGTTAAGCTAATTTTATTTGCGTAATGGCTTATTGTGCAGATTTATCAGGTAGTGATGATAGTGCACTGTCTGATGATTGCGATTATCACAACTTTAAGGAACAAGTTAAAAAGATTAACAAACAAAGACTAAAACCTCAAACTAATTGTCAAGAACAGAAAAACCAAGATTTAAAGTTACTGTTTAGTGCTTTATTAAGTGGAAATGTACAGAGTGTTGTTGAATACATCGACAGTGGTGTGTAATGGAGGAATGAACCTAAAATGTTAAAACAAAAAGTATGTTTCAGGTTTAGATGTTAATGTTAATGTAGAAGATGGATGGAGACCGCTACTCTTAGCTGCCTCTTTAGGAAATCCAGATCTTATCAAAGAACTTATAAACAAAGGAGCAAATGTAAATTTAGATAGGGGTAACCTAGAATTAATTTTATCTTGATAGACAAACATTCAAAGGAACATTGTTTTGTAGATGGATGTACGGCTCTAATGATGGCATGCAATTGTCCTAACACCACGTCACCGTTTGAAAAATCTCTAGAAGTAATAAAGCAACTTGTCGAGAATGGTGCCAACGTTAAAGAGATAAACAGGAAGAGAATGACGGCTTTAATGTTTGCCGCAAATAACGGAAATTTAAAAGCAGTACAATATCTATTACCTTTATCCATTAAAAATGCAGAGGACAATCAGAGATGGACGGTGAGTTGATGTTGATAATAATGCAGTGCTATGTTGCTAATCTCAATACGTGGGAGATATAGTATGATTATAGAGTTATATGTAAAGACCGGATTATATGCAATCAAAAAACTTTGTAATATGCGCATATATATGCATACAATTTTTTAAATATATGCATGATTTATGCAAAAGCACCATGAAATATGCAAAGACTAATTCCATGGCTTTTCTTTGGCAAAATTATATTTTTCACTAAATTGTAAGCAATAGGATATAAAATAAACAACTAAACGAATTTTAAACATGTATTACATAGTTTACATTATTGTACAAATAATATGCATAAACGTAACTTAATACTAAACTACAAGATCAATCTGAAATATTGTAAAATGCACTAGTAACAATATGTGTTTCAAGGTTTCCTACTATAAAATTATGCCTTCGGTCACTAAGAATATGTTTATATAAAGAAAATGATTTTTCTACATCAACCGAAGTTACAGGACAAAATTTTAAGTTTGGAATTAAAGCCGGTTCAATATCCAAATATTCTAAAGTTATACCGGACATTACATTTGAAGCCTGAACTAAAACATTATAACCCGGATTTCTTTCAATTACCCCTTCTCACTTTGTAGCTACGGCCTTTCCTACTTCACCTCGCACTTGCATACAATTATATATAAATTTTTCTACTATATCTATTGACTCTGGCAGGCTTTTAGACGTTCCTTCTAATTTTAAAATACTTTCTGGTACAAAACTATAGTTACATTTAATGTAAATCAATTGCTGTTCAATTTCAGAATTTTGAAGAAGTTGTTTGCATTTTTGAATGGATTGGGAATCATCTTCAATTTGTAAAACTAACTCTTTAAATTTTTGGAAATTATCTGCATAAAATTTGCGACTCGAATCCAGGTGCCCCACCTGGTGACAACAAGCTCAGGTGGTAATGGTGTTTCAGGTAAATACGCTTTATAAAACTGCACTCTTAATGGGGCCTTTAAAAAAATGTTCTTCCCATTAGCAATTAAATCATTGACCAATGGGAAGGAAGTTCTAATGGTCTCTGCAATCCGAACCCATGGGCTAGACAAGTTACATGAATTAAATTTTCATAAAACATTTTTATATTCCGCCCTGCCTTTAACATATACTGCGCAGCATCGGACAACAGAATAAGAACTTTATCTGTAGGGACTGGATGTGGCAGATAGAAATGTGTTAATGTTTCTTGAATATAACGGGTAACTGTTAGGTTGTTTGTTTTTTCAAGTTCTTTTACTGCTATAAGAGGAGGTTTTCCAGGTTCTTCAGAGTTTTCCAATCATTAGATTAGCTATGTAACGACCGCAAGCATCAGTTGTTTCGTCAAAAATAATATATATGTGTTATCTGCAATTTCTTTCTTAATTTCTTCTATCACTGAAGCATATACCTTTCCAACAACGTTTTTTCTTAATGTAGATTCATCTGGAGTGTTAAATTTGCAGTACTTTTGCAAAAATGCCTTCACTTGAGGGTTGGTCATCTTGTGGAGAGGAATATTCGCAGCCAAAAACATTCTGCACAAATCTTCATTAAATTTGGTTTGCACATGGTGTTGATTACTGCTGACTTCCACAGCTTGCTTCAACGTTGACTGAACAGGACCCGATTTGATTCTGTTAGCCTTAGAAATGTGGACTGGTCTACTTGGAATTTCTTCGAGCAGGAAACAATTTTTGAACAAGCCTTGCAAAAAATGCGATCGCCATCCAAAATAAGTTCTGGATACGGTTTAATCCACGAGGCACTTTGAATTTTTGGCATGTTCGCTACGTAATTCACATTCACTTTGTTTGGGCACACTTTAGGTGTTCGAACTACTGCAACCACACTGATACTAGTAATTTCAAAAAGGATGAAAATAATTTATAGTAGAGGTATAGTAGGTATTCAAACCTCAGCTTAACAAAGCTATAAAAATCTATTAATATTTACCTGAATATTTTTGGATTATTGTTGGGTTTAAACTTTTATGGCTTTATGTAGGTATTAAACTATTTTAAATATTTAATCTATAATTAATTATTATTGGGTTTAAACTTTTATGGCTTTATGTAGGTATTAAACTACCTACCTGTCCGAATGCCCATGATAAGTAAATGACAACAAAATTTCTTTATTTCTACTTTCCAAAATAGAAAAAATAACGTAAATATGCAAGATATGCAAAGAAATCCTACATATGCATTAAATGACCAAATTTGAAGATATATGCAAAATATGCATAAAATATGCAATTGCATAAAATCCGGTCTTTACAT
>NW_019420611.1:4604-6472 GCF_000390285.2 Anoplophora glabripennis
TTTCCGAGTTTTTCACGAATTTCGTTCGTCATGTTGTTTGAAGTGTCAGATGGATCCTGGCTGGGATTCATGCATTACTCGCTGCCTGAGTCTTTAATGCTCGAGAGCAGGGCAACGGAACTTATCAAATTATCAAATTTTTTAATTGTTCGGTACGATCCAATAATCAGCATTACTGCGAGAGCGAAGAGACCGAGCGAGAACGTGCCATCGCGCAACTCCCGGGCCCCTACCGCATGTTCGAAGACGCTTGAAGTTACATGAGCAGGGAGCTGCGGCAGGAGAGGCTCGCTACCCCATCTGCCCCTACCGATCGCGTTGCTGCTGGAAAATAGAAAAACAGAAAATAACACAAACTTGACAAATCAAATCAACACACATGAGACTGCTAGAGTTCTCTGAGGAGAGGAACGGGGGCGTGCGTTCCCCTCGATTTTTTGCAGCAATTTTATCCTTGTCTTGAACTGTTCCTCTCACACCTTTGATTTTATCAGGTGAAAATTGTTTACAGCTATTCCAAATAATAGAGAAACGCACGCGCCCCCTCTTCACTTTGTCCAGACGATCCTTATGTGTCTAAATCATCCCCTTTTCAGGACCAATCGATGACTTTTACGAAGAAAAACGTATCTTCATCTACTTGAACATACAAATACGTTTTTCTTCGTAAGGGTCATCGCATTGATGTGCTGAATCCTATCAGCAACCTCTAATGCCGAGGGTAACACATGAATCCCAGTCAGGATCCATCTGACACTTCAAACAACATGACAAACGAAATTCGTGAAAACTCGGAAAAAATGTATTTTCGAAAAAAAGTTTCCTGCAAAAAGTTTGTATTTTTTCCGTAGAATACGATCCTGCAATAAAAAATAGGGGTTTCCATTTGAAAAATCGAAGTTGACCCTCGTTTGACCTTGAAAATCGACTTCAAGGTCATTTTCAAGATCACCACCGTATGTCTCCCTTCGAACCCTATAACTTTTGTCTAAAACATTTTTCTTCATTCTGCTCGGGTTTCGAGATATTTAGGGTGGGACATTAAAATGGGACACCCTGTATGTATGACTGAAGGGTATACAGGGTGTTTATTAAGTACTTGAACAAACTTTAACGGGTGAATCTTTGACTAGTTTTAAGATAAAAACTTCATATGAACATAGGTCCGCAACGGTCTTGAGATACAGGGCGTCCAAAACAAATTTTTGTTTGGTATTTTGATTATATTTTTGTTCAATAACATGGCAATTTGACAAAATTCGGGAAGCTGGAAGTATTGATGTTGAGAAAGTCAAATATTTACTTAGTTACACTATTACTATAATGCGTATAAAATATAAAATGATTTTTATACGGTTCAATATTATTTATCTTTGTGCCGCTCGCTACGCACATCGATAGAATCTATAATCGTCTATAGACTGAGTTACACTGAATGTCGATCTATATTCTATCTCTATCTTTTGCACTTGGTAGGGAATAGGGAAATGCTTTTTTAGTTGGGTGTAAACGGACTTGATTTACGAGTCCTGAAAAACGTCAAAACATAAGCATAGACGAGGTGTCTTAATTCCATGGCTATAATAAATTTATAAATTAAAAAACACAACACAAAGTGCCGGTTATAGCAAACCGTAAAAAATATTAGATGTTATAAGTAGGTATGGCGGCAGTAGAGCCAGACGGACGCCCGAGACGCCGGGCGTCGGGACGCCCGCTTGTGGCCTTCGGTAGTGTGCGATCGGGGGGTCGCTCGGCCCCGATCGGCAGGTAGGTACAAACGAGTTATGGAACTTGAGACTGGGGTAAGGTAAAATAAACATTAGACAATTAATTCATTTCGCTCGATCATAATTAACATATATCCG
>NW_019420612.1:0-6083 GCF_000390285.2 Anoplophora glabripennis
AGAATATACAATTTTAACTTCATTAGTTCTATAATTTGGAATGTACAAGCTTCTGTTTAAAAGTATTTTGGAGTATGACCAAAAAGACGTCGTATTAACGTCATACAAATTACTAATGGAATGAAATACATTGAAATGGGTGATAAACAATCGAGTACATTAAATTTTAATTTCAGTAATTACACAAATTGAAATCTGCTGGCCTCTGCTTAAATATTTTGTGGGATATGGTCAAAAAGACGTCTCGTAAACGTCTCAGATATCACCAACAGACTAGAACACACCGAATAGAATGAATAACAATCAAGTAGATTACATTTCAATAAATATACAATTTGGGATCTACATCCATATATATAAAAATTTTATAGAATGTGACCAAAAAGACGTCATATAAAAGTCATACAAAACACCAACCGACTGAAACCTGGAATTGAATGGAGTAACAACCAAGAATATACAATTTTAACTTAATTAGTTCTATAATTTGGAATGTACAAGGTTCTGCTTAAAAGTATTTTGGAGTATGACCAAAAAGACGTCGTATAAACGTCATACAGATTACTAATGGAATGAAATACATTGAAATGTGTGATAAATAATCGAGTACATTAAATTTTAATTTCAGTAATTACACAAATTGAAATCTGCTGGCCTCTGCTTAAAAATTTTGTGGGATAATGGTCAAAAAGACGTCTCGTAAACGTCATAGAAATCCCCAACGGTCTGTAAAACACCGAATCGGATAGACACATTATCCCACTCGTAATTTATTTATCACAAAGCCGTTCGCTGCGTTAAAAAGGCATATTTCACAGGCGATAATGAGCCCATTGAAGCACTGCCAATGAAATCAATAATGGCCTCATCCCAGATGGAGTCGTAAAACGGTCGGTTTTATCGCAGACCGCATCTGAAAATAGGCTTTATTGTCGGCGATGCCTCCTGAAAAGTGTCGGCGACGTCGTCTCCTCTACCTTCTAAGTTATTCATTCAATCTTCAAAGAGAAATAGCTGCAATTCTCGGTTTTGATCTAGCAAATGGAAGCGATGACATTCCATACATTAGGCCCGTCGCAGGGAGCGTTTCGAGGTGGGTGTGTGTGTGCGTTTAGTGAACGTTATTAAGATGTTTTGCCTCGTGGAGAGGCGCGCTAGCGTAAAGTGCAGCTATGACGCCTTAACACAGACGTATCGCGAGACGTTTTCCAGAATCAAATTTCGTTCGTCGCGTATATTCCATCAATTTTTAAACGGGCTACATTTGATACGGCTGTAGCTTCGCAAACTGGATTTCTTTGAACTTTCGGTCCGGGATAAACATATTTCGTCATGTACAAAGTGCTCATGATTTTATTTTTAAGATATATACAGCAATCAGTGTCACCTAAATTANGTACTTTTATCGTTGATTTTATTCTACGCTATAACATTCTTGGTCTTTTCCAGTAGTAATGCTCTTTTTCTGCTCCTCGTAACGTACAAACAATATAGACGCTCTCCTCTATTTTGTTAGGTTGTCTTTGCAGGAACGTTGGACTTTTATCTTTGATTTTGTTCTTAACAAGAACGTTCTTGGCTATTTCTAGCAATAACGTTCCTTTTCTTTTCTTCGTAACGTACAGTATCAACATTTCTCTCTATTTCGTTGTCGGTTTTCGTCTTTGCAAGAACGTTGGACTCTTACCTTTGATTTAGTTCTACGCTATAACGTTCTTGGCTTTTTCTAGTAGTAATGTTCTTTTTTTGCTCTTCGTAACATACAAACAATGCAGACGCTCTTCTCTATTTTATTCTAGGTTGCAATATTTGCAAGAATGTTGCATTTTTATCTTTGATTTTGTTCTCAACAAGAACGTTCTTGGCTTTTTCTAGCAATAACGTTCCTTTTCTTCGTAACGTACAGCATCAACATTTCTCTTTATTTCGTTCCCGGTCTTAGTCTTTGTAAGAACGTTGTACTCTTATCTCTAATTTTGTTGTACGCTATAACGTTCTTCGCTTTTTCCAGTAGTAATGTTTTGTTTTCTGCTCGTAACGTACAAATAATATAGACGCTCTCCTCTATTTTGTTAGGTTGTCTTTGCAGGAACGTTGCACTTTTATCTTTGATTTTGTTCTTAACAAGAACGTTCTTGGCTATTTCTAACAATAACGTTCCTTTTCATTTCTTTTCTTTTCTTCGTAACGTACAGTATCAACATTTGTCTCTATTTCGTTCTCGGTTTTCGTCTTTGCAAGAACGTTCGACTCTTATCTTTGATTTTGTTCTACGCTATAACGTTCTTGGCTTTTTCTAGTAGTAATGTTCTTTTTTTGCTCTTCGTAACATGCAATATAGACGCTCTTCTGTTTTGTTCTCGGTTGCAATATTTGCAAGAACGTTGCATTTTTATCTTTGATTTTGTTCTCAACAAGAACGTTCTTGGCTTTTTCTAGCAATAACGTTCCTTTTTAGTTCTTCGTAACGTACAGCATCAACTTATCATCATTATTTCGTTCCTGGTCTTAGTCTTTGTAAGAACGTTGTACTCTTATCTTTAATTTTGTTGTACGCTATAACGTTCTTGGCTTTTTCCAGTAGTAATGTTTTTTTTTTTGCTCGTAAGGTACAAACAATATAGATGCTCTTCTCTATCTTGTTCTAAGTTGCAATCTTTGCAAGAACGTTGCGCTTTTATCTTTGCTTTTGTTTCTAACAAGAACGTTCTTGGCTATTTCTAGCAGTAACTTTCTTTTTCTGTTTTTTGTAACGTACAAATCTCTCAATTTCGTACTTAATTTTCCACAAGAATTAAACGTTTATCCTTGATTTTGTTCTCCCCGATAACGTTTTTGACTTTGTCAAGTGTATAAAAATGGACAGAGTGTTAAGTATATTTAAATGACCATAGTTTTGAAATTACAAATTGGTCATACAATGTTTTTCTAAGTATGAAAATAATAGGGATGAGGGTACTGTTACGTGAATAATTTTCTACGTAGGTACACGACTTTGTCTTTCCCCCCGGATATCGCTATAACCGAACTCCGCTTTACATCTTTCGCATACGGAGGATTCCATTTGAAGTGATGCAAGTGTCAACAAATTTGCTATATTAAATCCGTCCGCCACTGGACCCCACCTGACCCTCACAAATCTAATACAATTATCCTGATTAGCCGGCCGGAGCAGCGCTACTGATATTTAAATGAGCCCGCCCAATTGAAAAATAATGCCGTCACGGCGAAACTGTTTAATTTATTAACATTCCTCTGGGTCCGACGGCACTCTCCGAAAATTAGACGTACGCTCGTAGTGGCCTGGCGTGAGGGCTGGCTAATTAATAGCCTTAATAATGGCCAGTGTTTAATAATACAAAAATGCTACTCGCCGGCTCAGTCGGCATGTCTAGGATTCCGCGACTGTGTAGCCATCAGTCCACTTGTGAAAGCTGTAACACGTGTCGCGTTGATTATCTCTTATCGTGTTACGGAGAATTTCGAATATCTGCTAGAAAAAGACAAATTAGTTTAGAAACGCTTCATACAGAGACATGCCACATAATCGTCAAGCATAGGCAACCAACATCGCACTATTGGCACTATCAACTAAAAATCCCTAAATCTCAGTGTTGAGCGCAGTTTTGCATTTTTCTTACGTTCAGAGGTTCCAACACCGACTTGTCATGATTATCTTACAATCAACAGAAGATTTAACTTTCAAAAACAACTCAAGATCGTCCGCATAGAATAATTAATGGACACCAATGCATTCAGTTAATCATTAATAAAAGTAACAAAAGAAAGTGGCTTCAGAAATGACGCTTGGGGAACTCCTGACGATTGATTAATGTTATCTGATTGAAAGCCTAGGTATGTATTGCACAAACTGCATTAATGTTACTATTACCAAATTAGTAGCTAACGTAAAGATGTCAGCTGTTCTGCCCAGGAAGATATATACTACAAAGATCCCAACTTGATTAGTAGCTTACTGTAAACATGTCTTCGATCGTATTAGACTCACGCGATGGATTTGTCTGTTTAACTAATTGCATCTATTTCACCCATCCGTCCAATGAGTTGTCTAAAATTTTCGATATAGTATAGTTATTTACAACCTATTATACTAACAAATGGCTAATTTGGCAATTTAATGTATAGATTCAAGAAATAATGATTTAGTGACAGAAGTACCTCTCATACTACTACGCATTATGCGAACGAATAAAGCAGCAGGGGTCAATATCTTCCATCAACCATAAAGTCAAAGTTTTGGTTTAAGTACGTTGAGGACATATTTATTATCTGGCTTCATAGGTATAAAACATGAAAGATTTCTGAACATCAGTGACATCCATTTGTATATAAGCTTCAATATGGAATTGGAAGAAAACAGTCAAGCTTCCTCTTTTAGCAATGTCAAGCGGAAACAAGGGTACAAAGTTTGCAGAAAACTTGTCATCAACATCGTCCACATTTTAGTACGCCATTTGCGACTCAGAAAATTTGAACTAGATCAGTATTGAACATCTGCCAATAGGACACTTAAGAACAAGGAACTGGAGGAAGATCCAGAGCGCGTCATTCCTGATCATTTCTGTTCGGAAAAATCAAATTGATCGAAGGGTAAGAAACAATGTTAATACAGCTAGACTGTTACAGTATTTCGAACAAAATCCACGAAATTCTATACGGCAGGCTAGCCGGGAATTGAATTTGGATAAATCAACCGTTTAACGAATTTTAAAGGCCAAAGGGTATAGGACTACAAAATTCACAATTTGGGGTATTTGCCTGAGCGTCACATTGAAAACAGACTTAATTTTATAACTCAAATTGTAGTAAATGTAGAAACTATAGATCAGAACCTTTTTCGGCACGTTCTTTGGACGGACGAAAGTTGGTTTGTCTGTAATGGTTTGCCAAACAGGCGCAACGAAGACTACTGGTCCATTGAAAATCCCCACATTGTAAATCCAGTCCAAAACCAAGGCCATTTTAGAGTAAATGTAATAGCATCATCGGTAGGCATTTAATTGGGCCTTATTTTTATGAACATACACTGAACAGCGTGAGTAACTTACATTTCCTACAAGAAGAACTTTCTGCATTTCTGGAGAATGTGCTTTTGCAGCTAAGGAGAAACCTATGGTTTCAGCTCCACCCCACAAGGCCAGTATTGTGCAGCAATATTTAGATAACACTTTCCTAGAAAAATGGATTGGGCTTAATGGACCTATTCAGTGACCCGGAAAGTCATCAGATTTTGTTTATGGGGGGTTTTAAAAAATATGGTTTACAAAACTCCTTCGCGAGATATTAATCATTTGAAAGAAAACATCACAAACGCTTGTAATGAGTTAATCTGCGAAATGTTAATAAATGCAGCCCACCAAGAAGTCAGGCGAAGATTGGATATGTGTCTTGAAATGAGAGGAAGTCATACAGAGAATAGATTGCAATATGTATGTAGTATGAAAGCGTTTGAATCATTTTTTAAGTTTAGTTATTGTGATCATCACCTTTTGTTAATTGTATTAAAGAATTATCGAGTTTAATCCTTTTATTTATTCTTAATGACATTTATGCACTTTAAACAACGAACACTCAATTATTTTCCAATGACTACTTGATCCTTTCACCCTTGTGTGATTTTTAGGTGGTATTTTTTTTTCAGACTCTTTAGGACGATATTGCTTATAACTTTTAAACGCGAGGTAATACAAAAAAATTCTCTAATAAAAGTTTATTAGAAAAAAGAGAGCTTTTTAACATGAAAATAGTTGCTATCGAGTTTGAGACACCTTGTACATGTGACAAAGAACACATTTGACAAACTGGTGGGCGGGTTAGCACAAGGTTAAAATGAATAGAATCAGTTGTTCAAGAACGCTGGGAAGACACAGGGAACTCAAGACTCGTAGACCTAAAAGTAGTATTGAAATTCCAGTAACAGAGGGGAGAACACCAGAAGCGGAACACCAGAGACCAGTGGCATGAAACCATAAGAACACCATGAACCAGTAAACGCAGTAAAGATAAATACCGACCAGAGGACTTAATCTCCAGTTTCAGAGTATCATCTGAAGGAAGGAGTG
>NW_019420613.1:0-488 GCF_000390285.2 Anoplophora glabripennis
CTTAGGACATGATTTTGTTCGTAATAAAAATAACTACAAAATGGCAGTGGCCCGATTACGAAATTTGCAATAACAAAGCCGTAAGATTGAAAAAACGGTATTAAACGTAAATTTTTTAAAGTTGCTGTAAAAATGTCAATTATAAACAAAAGTGATAAAACTTTCGAAAACTATAGTTCAATATATATACAACAATGACGCTAAAGCCGAAAATCAGGATAGCAAAACTTTTTGTTCTATAAGGTTTTATACATCCATCGGCATTTGAAACTCGAAGATTTGCCAAATTTGTTTGAAGTTTTGCTGACACTTGAAATTTAGTATACACATAGTGTAAATATGCAGAAACCAAAAGCAATTTGCAAAATTCAATTATCTTCATTTTTGCAGCTTTGGTAAGGTTTTATACGTCACCCTAGTTTTATACGTCACCGTTTTTTTTAGTTTTGGACGTATATTTATGTATATTTATAAAATATTCCATTACA
>NW_019420613.1:1245-6087 GCF_000390285.2 Anoplophora glabripennis
ATGGATAATCTAATTTATTTTTTCTTTTAATTTTTTAGTCTAAGTTAGGTGCTTAATATAAAAATAATAATAGAAAACGAAGAGACCAATACTAAACAAATCTCATGGGCCACTGAAAAAATATCTATACATTTTTTATATTTTTCTTCATTTAGGCAAATAAAAAGTATCTATTATTATATATGGCTGAAAAGGTAAAAAAAATGCTACTCAACGGGATGGCCAAATACAGGGTGTTCTATTTAAAAAAAACTATGTTTATGCAATATCGGAGAAACTGTGCGATTTGTAAAAAATCTGAGTACGCCAATGGCTTCCTAATAAAAAATAGAACAAATAATGTGTACACTTTTTTCTTCTAAATTGAATGACAACGGAGATAGAGAGGTTAATGTAAATGGGCCATATTTCAAAAAAAACCTGTATATCTAAAACTAATCAAGTTAGCCAAGATCTTTTGGGACCAGCGAAGTAAACTCAAAGAAAGAGGACGGGACATCGATATCAGATTTTTTGTATCTATCACCGTTTTGGCTGTACCCTATAAAACTATCGAAAATCAACCACCCTAGGGAGTGAGGTCAAAATGATGTCAGTACTTCATATAACTTTTACCTCTACAAATTTTTGTTGCTAAGTTCTAAGGTTGAAAATTAAAAAATGTGTTTTTATTTATAACTCGTAAAATATACAGAGTGATTTGCTATATTTTCAAGTCCGATAACGTTAAAAGGTTTTTTGATTCTGTAAAAGCCAGTTGACAGAGCTCTTCGGTAACGTCAATTAATGCTCCAGTGGGATTTTTTAAAGCAAATAGTAGAAGGCACTAATGTCAAAATATTTTATGTCAAAAACTTTAGAAAATAGTATTTCCGCATCAAAGAGAGGTGGTGAGGTATCAATAGAAATGTACGAACTATGGCTTTAAAGCATAAACCTAAAACAGTTTCAGCTGCGTAGAGTAGACGAATTTTTGGCCAATCTAGAACGACAGCAATTTTCGTCTTTTGCTGCTCACAACCTACAAACAAAAATTCTATATTGGTGCAACTGTTTAGTGATATTAACACATATAGATATTTGAAATATAAAAACATTACATTGATTAATGTGTACAATTAAGTAAAATAGATATATTATATATAGCAATGACATTGGATGTTTAATGAAATTTCACTTGATATTTATTCTATCCTACAATGTGCACTTTGGTTTTCGGAAAAAAAATAAGAAAAAACTATAACTTTATTGGAATAGTAATATTTACAGATGCAGTTCAATTCCATCAATTTCCACAATTTGTTCTTATGAGAATAGATGATGAAAATCCACATGACACACACGATTCACAGGTAAAACATATAAAGACTTTTGAGTTTTCCAACAGATGACGCAACCAGAATTGCATGCATGAAGTTGAAGATGGTAATGCAGAAGTACTATAAGCAAGCTTGAAATTTATTGAAACAGTTTGAAGGTGAAGAGTTGGACGCATTATTTCATGAAAATTCATGTCTGATGCTAACTGAACTGGCAGAATCATTAGGAGTTGATCATTCAACAGTTTCATCGTGTTTGAAATCATTAAGGATGATTAAAAAATAAAGACATTGGGTGCCGTATTAGTCGAAGTCGAGGGACGTCGAATGCAGTCTTTGCAAGTGTGAATAGTTGCTTCAACGGCAGAAAAGGAAAGTTTTTTGCATCGTATCGTAACTGGCGATAAAAAATGGATATGCTACGATAACCTTAATCGTAAACAATCGTGGGATAAGCCTGGCCATGAGTCGACATCGTCGGCAAAACTAAATATCTATGGTTCCAAGCTTCTGCTATGCTATTGTTGAAATTATCTGGGTGTAGTTCATTATGAATTGCTTACATCGAATGAAACCATCACGGGAGAATGCTATCCACTACAATTGATGGCGTTTGACCCGAGATTGAAGGAAAAAAAGGTCGTTGTACGAGCAGAGACACGCTAAAGTGATTTTGCAGCATGACAACGTTCGGCCACACGTTGCAAAATTGGTGAAAACCTATTTGGAAACGCTTGAATGGGAAGTCCTACTCCACTCATCATCTGTTTCGATCGATGGCACAAGGCCTGCTTGAGCAGCACTTCCATTCTTATTAAAGGTGTCAAAAATGGGTCGACTCTTGGATAGCCTCAAAAGACGTGTCGTTTTTCCGACGTGGAATTAAAATGCTTACAGAAAGATAAGGAAAAGTAGTGGACAATACTTCCAGTGACATGTTTTTCACTAACTTTTTTAAGTAAAGCTTTACTTTCCACGAAGAAACTTTGATAACTTATTCAACATCCCATTAGATTCAGATTTCTTATAAACGTGTTAGCAGGATTATGGGATGTAATTATGTAGTTTGTCCCTTAATTAATGACTAAATGGGCAGTCTTATGTGGAATTTCTGTAAAATAATTTTCAAGTGCTATTGGATTATTGTCAATCAAATACGACAAAACACGTGATTCATTGATGAAAGGGTCCCCTAATTGTAGTTTTGATGACCATCTTAATCGTACATTTCCGAATAGTTGAATTCGAAAAGCTGATCGATTTTTATTACCACCGCGTTTTCCGGATTTAAATCCATTCGGTTTCATTGTAACAGTAGATGTTAGGAATAATTCGGAAATGTTACTTTAAGAACAAGGAAGCGATACTCTTAAAGGGATTTTATACAATAAATAGAGGCGTGTTTGTTTGCTATTTATTAAATAACTAAGACTAGTTCTGTATAACCTTTATAACCTAACCTATGACTTCAGGTGAATTAAAATTAACGTTTTATTTTATTTTATATGCAGTCTCAAGTATCGAAAAATATGCTTACAAATATTGTTATTTAATAATTATTGTAGTACGGTGTCATCTACAATTGCATTTTTCTCAAAAACTGCTAATTTTATCGAAATAATAGTGGGCTTAACTTCCTACAAACTGTAGGAATCCATACGGTTCAAAAGAATATATTTGTGTAATAAACCAATTGAATTTGAAAATTTATTTCTGGAATTATAAATAAAAATCATTTTTCATTTGTCAAGTTTAGAAACTTGTATCTTAGCAACGACGACCCATATGAAAAAATGTTGTACAACTATTAATGCATTAACACTATTTTGACATCTTTTACCCACACCCCAAAGTATATGTCATGAAGTTGTTGTATCCTGTTTTCTCAATTTGTCCTACTCTCAGGAGCTCTAGCTAAAGCAGCCTCGACCCTGAGGAATTGGGTTACTGCGTAGTCCTCCAACTACGCACCAGACTCGTCGTGGAGTGAACGTTGATTGGAGTTGTCGCTGGTCGATCTCTTTCAATTGCGGGTCCCTCTAGTTCATTCTCGGAGCCTTAGTACCTGAAAAATAAAAATTAAATCATCCCCTAAACTAGCACCATAAATTTAGGAAGTATCGACCACAGTTAAGTCCATTGAACGTCTTTCAAAAGTCAGAGTAGATGACACCCTCATTTCCTCGATCAAGTAGTCCAGGAAATATAGAGTTGGACACGACTTTTTGTTTCGGCAAGCTGAATTTATCACTATAGATGCTAAATATTATGTACAATAACATATTAGTTTCCACAGTCATAAAAATGGGGGGAAGATTGTTTACAGGGTGGTTAATTGTATAATTTTTACGTAAATTCACGTTTTTCGCTTATAACTTTTTTCCGTTCATTTCCACGAGAAAACAGTAAAGTACTTTTTTTTCGTCTTCAAAAGACCTACAAAACTAGCCCTCGAGCGTCAAAAAATATTGATTAGATCAAAAGTTATAAACAGAAGAAGTTTATTTATGACTTTTGAATTAAACATTTATAAACTGCGTTATTATTACCAGAACGTTTTGGCATCGCATCCTCTCATTCCTTATCATTGTCTAATAACTCACACGAAAATTGGAATCGGTAAGTTGAATAGTTTACAAGTTATGGCCTTATAAACAAATTAACTAATTATTAGTCTGGACGACCCCGAGAATCATCCACAATCGCCACTGATATTTTTCATGATATATTTCATAATAATACATTGAAATCTATCATTTTCTTTTTAAATTTCAAATTTGTAACCTGGATTTTGTTTTTATTTTTTAGCTTTAGTTGCAAAATGAAATATACGACGCACGAGCGTGATATAGTTATGTATTATTACATATTGTGAAAGCTTATGAAAAGAGCTCAAGATAAAAAAAAATCGTCAAGATTCGTTGAAAAATAACGGAGTCCTAACCTCAAAAAAACGGTCAAAAATAACAAAGATTCACGAAAAAGTGCCAGGAAAAATACAAAAAAATTGTTTTTCTATATTTAATATTCATTTATATGGTTAAGACCCCGCCGAACGTTAATTCGCGGTCAGAATTGATAGTTCTTTTTCTAACTTCAAAAAAAAAAAACGGGTCAATTAAGGTATCACGAATTTTTAAAAAAACAACAGATTCGCGCCAAAATTGGTATACGGGGATTTTCGGGGTCGCTAATCACGGATCCGAGGTAAATTTTGCAAAATTCAAGATGGCAGACCAAATTTTCAAAAAATAACACATTCGCGCCAAATTTGGTATACGGGGGTTTTCGGTGTCACTGATCACGAATCCGAAATCAGATTCACAAAATTCGTTTCTAAAAATTTTATCAATTACCTACGTACTTTAAGAAGGTTAAAACATGACTGGGTACTCTGTTTATAAAGCAAAAAAAAATATTACAAAATTAATTTCGCAATTCTGACCTCGAATTCCTAATCAGCGACCCCGAAAACACCCCAAATATTGAAAATTTGATCGGCCTTCTTGGATCTGCCATCTTG
>NW_019420614.1:0-4231 GCF_000390285.2 Anoplophora glabripennis
ACGGATATTGAAAGTACTTGTAGATAGCTATAAAAACATTTTTTTTCTCGACTTTACAATTACGGAAGCTATAAATTATTGCTTTACGTTTCTATATTTTAGAATCTACACAGCAGAATGCTGTCGTATTTGGCTAAAAAGCGAGGGCTTACGACGTAGTTTTTATTGTGCATGATTTTGTCGATTGCATAGAAAATTCCCTGGGCAATAAATAATTGTTTATAGAATAAAAAATAGAAAAATTAAAAAAAAAATTCTAGACGGTTATAAAAGTGTAAAAATAGTTATTTGATATTGATCATTGTTTATTATGACAACAAGTATCTCTAACAAAATATGTGCCCTTGCTAAACCTTAATTTAAACAAACTGTATCCGATAAACTTTTTGAAATTTTCTTATTAACAATCGTGTCAATCGAAAACGCGATCGATCGTTGCAAAATATTTAGGGTAGAATTGACATGTTTTACTATTTGTTCACAAAGTTTCATCAATATTTATAAATATTTACTTATTTTAAAAATTGTTCCAAGTATGCATTATGATTTTCTATTTTTCGCCCATTGTTAATGCAAAATTCAACTTTTTTTATTCGCAGATACTGTAGCTTATAGAAAATCGGCAAATAAACAAAAAATAAAGAATGACTTTTTTACTTAGGGCTTACTTTCAATGTTACAGGGAAAAATATTTCGAAAAACGGTTAATTTTGTATGTTTGTTGTACCCCTGAATTTAGCAATGGTTATTTTTGAAATAGTCAAACTCGGATTCTTATTCTACATAATATTTGGGATTTTTCTGTGCAACAAAATAGATAGAAATACAAACGCCTCGAATGCTCTACCGCGTGTACTACTAGTACATACTCTAAACAGAAAAAGCGGCAAGTATACAAGGTATACCGTTTAAAAAACAAAAGGTTAGTTTACGACTATGAAATACAATAGTCAATTGTTTTTTTTATACATTGCTTTGATATCGCAAGAAAATTACCTAAAAAGTCTACCATTTCTTCTTAGATAGAAAAGAAAAAAGAGATAAAAGGGGTAGAATATTATGTGAATGACCCTGTACACATCGGTTTCTACATGAAACATTACCATGGAACACAGTAGAAGATTGAGTTTTATTTTACGTGTCAGTGCTACATAAAAACTATGCTTGTTGTTGTTGTGTTCAACGAACTGTACTAAAACCTACCTAATTAAGCTAAGTTAATGGAAGCTGTTATTATTAATATGTTGTTAATTGACGGCGAATGCCGGCAAAACGTTGCAGAAGCATCGCATATTTATGCAGAACCTTTTCTGATGAGGTTCCATTCTGCTCCGTATAGGTATATTCATTTATCGTAGAACTAAACCTTTTGATATGTTACAGATGGAAGAAGAAATTTTAAAAATTTCTGACAATGTACCTACATACAACGAGTAGTAAAAAAAAACAATTGTACGTCACTTGAATATTTCCTATCTGTCTTATATTGAAATTTTATCGGTTTTGTATGACAAA
This sequence comes from Anoplophora glabripennis, assembly GCF_000390285.2. Lineage (NCBI taxonomy): Eukaryota > Metazoa > Arthropoda > Insecta > Coleoptera > Cerambycidae > Anoplophora > Anoplophora glabripennis. The sequence goes on from NW_019420614.1 coordinate 1,516, forward strand.
GATCGCAATTTTGAACATTTAATCAAGGCAGGGACATATTTAACAAGATTTATTTCTCCTTTGAGTGGTGTCTCCTTCAATGGTGTATAAACATATGGTAAAAGTAAAAGCTTAATTTTGATAACATTCTGTATAATCACAGTGTAAAAAATTATGATAAATGACATGAACCCATGTGATCTTATTTTTTGATTGTATGGAAGTGCAATGGATAGATAATTACATGGATGTACGCAATTCACGATGCAATAATACAAACGACTGCAATCCGAAGTGCATTTTCAAATTAATTAATTCTCGTTTTGATATTGTCACTCATTTAGGCTTAACACCGCCGCGCATTATGTAATAATTTCCTGGTTATTATCTGTCTGCTAGGGCGTTACCGGCAGCTTATGTTATAAACTACCTTTATCCATTGTAGTTTTAAATAGGAGTGTTTTAATGAATAATTACACGCTCGTATGATAAATGAGTCTCTTCCACATGATCTACGTTTGGTCCTTTTATCTTGAACCGCGCGCATCTATCTATTCCTTACCACAAGTTCCGCAAGTGCAATAAAAACAAGGCCTAAAAATTGATCGCAGAAACACCCAAAATATCCCTCAGGTATCATTTAGGTAACTTTTAATTTGTTTTTTTTTTCTCCTTGTTGCATAAGAATCTGTTCCTGCTCATGGAAATTAAAAACAAGTCGTATTTGTATCTTTAAGAAAACATTTTCAACTGACTTAGTGACAGACACAATTCCCAGAACAATTACTCGTGAATAGGAAATGCAGTTTAATCTGCATTCCAGCGAAAACAAATGAAATTTGACGACGCAGCATCGGAGTGACGTTCTCGGTCGGAACGGGTCAACACTATTGATTGACACTGCCGTGCTAAGTTGACAACAATGACTGATTAATAGTGGCTTAAGGCTCAGTTTAATAATTTAAGGTAATATAATGCAATATTTGACCCAGTGCCGGGTTATGGTAAGGNAATATTAAACGTTTTATGAAAAATGTTTTAAACAATATTTTTTAACTAGATCAAACAGTTTTGAAACCAAAATATCTGTAACTCTGGAAAGGAGAATCAGCTGAGAAAGGTACCTTTGTAATAATAAACTCAGTTAAGATTATTTTCGTAAAAAATTAACTGGTTAAATTAACTAGTTAAGTGTCTGCTGAAGAACTGTTCTGTTGAGAAATGAACGGTCTAAATCACAATCAACATAATAAAATATCAAAAACAAAATGTTGGCTAACACATTAAGAGAACCAAAATATGTAACAAAGAGAAGAAACATTTTCGTACAGAATTTTCATAAATAAGTGACAAGTAATTTTGTTTTCTTGGGACAGGCAATTAAATTTTGATAAAATTAAAATTTATTGAAACAATAAGATCAAGGCTACATTAAACACAACATTCTGTTTCATCGTCTGATGGTTGGTGTAATTTTTCACATTTTATTCAACCAGTCAGTGATCACATTATCTCGAATGTAAACGCAACGGTTTGTCATTGTTAATTGTAAACGAATCATTAACCCCCAATGGTCACACTTGGGGTGAGCCACCTTAAAGGTCACTCTAGTGCGAATTGGGATTTTGCCAACCTTGAATCTTTATGTCTTCTTTGTTCGTTAATGAATACAACGTTTATACTATATATCAAAACTGGGGTAAAATTTTTAGAGAAATCGAACAATGTAGGGTAGGGCGGGGCTAGTTGAGCAATTTTTCACTTGAGCCGATATAGCTCCTCAATGATAAGTCTCAATGAGTTGTTATGTGACCTGATGGATTAGTAATTTATGCCTTAGCAAAAGTGTCCATAGTAATTTATTGTTAATAAGTCAGATTTAAGAGCTACAGCTGTTTATGTCCAGAAGGTCAAACATGTTCAACGTACCCCATAGGTGAGGTAAGTTGAGCAGTGGTATGAGGCAAGTTGAGCACTTAGGCCCAAATTCATAGATCTCACTAAAGTTCCTCTCACACTTATCTCGTACTAAACTCATCCTAATCGTATTCATAAACAATTCTAATTCAATGAGTCACTTAAATCGTACTCAAATTGCCCTCACAAATGAGTGCTAGGTTAGTGACACATTAGTGGTGTCTGACGTGTGCTTATATTAGGGTTTGCAATCCCGCAGCCTTTTTTTTCCAGCTGGAAATTTGCTGTAAATTCACCTTTACAGCGGGATCCCGCTGTAATTCCCGCGAGAGATTTAAAAATATATTTATGAAAATAATAATGCTATTATTGTGGAATGTTTATATTTAATCAAATGAAATATAAATAATTCTTGGTATTTAAAAATCAACAGATCAACAGATCAACAGATAAGGATTATATTCATTAAAAACGTTTATTAACTAAGAATCAACAGAAATCAACGCATCGATAATATATTACTTTTGTTATTTTTACATAGATATTATTATGTATCTAGTTACTTAACGTATTTGTTGCTGTTAAATTACTAAAGTTATAAACATCTAGGTTAGGTTAGTAATTTAATCGTAGTAACAATTTCTAAAAAAATATTTGCTAGATACATCGATAATATACTGCGCTACTTCGGAATATGACAGTTTAGAGAAAATTGCAGAGATATTAGGCAAACTTCATTTGGCTGTCATTCATTTACTATTAAGGTAATAACTTGATTTTTTCGGTAACGGCAAATGAAAAACAAATATTTTTTAATGTA
>NW_019420614.1:5172-6080 GCF_000390285.2 Anoplophora glabripennis
ATATAAATTATAATTATTTTTTAAAAATTATTTCTGTTACATACCTCATAAATGATTGCTTGTCACTCATTCTAATCTATATGAAGTATATAGTAGGGAAAATGAACTAAATATTACTAACTACTAACAAATTATTACTTGGAATATATGAGGATCGTTTTTACCTGGATAATTAATTAGACCTTTTGATTTTCATTATTTATTATTTAAATGTAACTTATTATGTATATATTTTCAACGTCAGTTATTCAAATTCAAAATAAAGAAATACTGTGACATTAGGTTTCCACTGATGACATATTTTTGGTAATATTTGAGTAACCAACTGTTTCCTTATCTAGTAATTTGTGGTTGACTCTCAAGTTAGTGACTCATTTATACACATTTCTGAATACCAGAATTGAGAATGATATGAGGGCACCCTAAGTTGAGTGAAGCATAAATTTGAGATGAGTGAAAGGTTAGTGTAGATTTAGGGAAGTCTCCGAATTTGGCCCTAAGAATGCCTAGCCAAACCATGGGTTCAATGTTAACTAGAGATGAAATAAAATATCTGTTTGACAATCAGCTCTCTATTTATAGTCTTTTAGTGACAGAGCAACAAAAAGTAATTTTCTTTGAATAATTAACTGAAAATAGAATAAACAAAACATTAACGTATCTTAAGACTAACTTCAGGATATTTAAATAATAGGTTTGATTTGTGCATTGGTAATTGAGAACATATTCAATGGCCTTCAAATAGGCCAGACCTTACACCTTTGGACAGTTTTCTATGGAGTTACTTAAAAAACGAGGTTTATAAGGAAACTCGTGTAAACTTAGATGATCTAAGACATAAAACTGATCAATGTATATCAAATTTAAGTGAATTTAATTTCCATTTCATACTAAATGCAGTTCTGAAA
>NW_019420615.1:0-6171 GCF_000390285.2 Anoplophora glabripennis
TCCCCAGGGATATATACCGCACACAGATGAAGTTTTGTTACATATCCCCGAAGATATGTATCGCAGTCACGGACAAAGTACATTGAGATTATCTCACAGTCAACGTGTTAAGAGGTAGTTATTGCGCATTTTTTGACATGCAATTAAGAATTTTATGTTCATCATTGGCGCGCGTACGGGTAATAATCTCAATTTTTTTAAAGAAAAAAATGGTACGCCACTGAGATATTTCAAATTAAAAATCATTTTCCGCAATTAACTCGAGAATGGCTTCTTCTAGTTGCACAGTTCGTACTTCTCGAGGGCGCCCACAGTCAACCGTTTGTTTCTTAAATGAACCATTTTCGCGCAAACGTTGATGAAGACGAGCAATGATTGTGTGATGAGGTACCCTACGTCCTGGATACAACTCAGCATATAATCGTCGAGCTTGCCGATCATTTCCANTAATTTTATCCAGATGATCCATTTGGAGAAAGTAACCTCTATAACGCATAATACTGCACATGACTTCATGTGGTGCCATTTCTTAAGAAAATATTTACAATTCATTTCAATTATTTGGATTTTCTAGATTTTTCAATGCTGTATAGGTAATGTGCCTCATGTTTGTAAGAGTAGGGAACAATTTTGTTAGTTAAATTCTTTGTATTAATGTCCTAACGTATATTGTTCTCTGTACAGTATGTATAAAAGAAAATAAACTTTCACAAAAATATTAAATGTGTGTACTTGGATTATGGTCATGATTCATTACACATTGAAAGTAACAATAAGAATTCCTTTCTACTGTTACCGCTCTGCAAAGCAATACATCAACCAATATTTTAAACACAACCTGCTTTATAAATCAAAAATTGTATAAAAATGAATATCATGCGCTAAGACTATATCTGAAAGCTGCATTGGTACAGTCATTTAACCTATAATAAAAGGGAAATATAGCAAATATAGTCGTTATCGATACGTAGTAGCAAAGCTAGCTCCAGATGATGCGGTCACTTGCCAAATATGACGTTTTGTGTGGATGATGCATATCGATGCATTCGAAACCATGTCTTCCCTTGCCAAATATTCGCTAAAGCTGTAAGTCTCACCTGCTGCAACGACAACAGGAGGGTACATTTCCACAAACTGAAATTCATAATTTCTCTATATTCGTAAAAAAGCAGTGCCTGCACATAATTGGTAAGTATAGACATTGTGCACAAAACGTTTAGAAATATTTAAGGGGCTTTTTGTCATGTTCTTTCAGTTAAATAAATCCTTTATTACCCAAACAGGTAGATCGCCCAATTACAGGACACAAAAACAAAGGAAGTATGAAGAAAGTATTAAACTTAGTGCTACGATTACATAATACACCAATTAATTAAGTCAACATGTTCCTCTTTATTCTAGGTGACCACATGTTGGCTTGCAATCAATTGATTGTTCAAAATTTTATAGAAAAGACCAATATCAATTAAATACATATATTCTTTAGTGTAATATTTATTAAAGTTTCTACTCAGAATATATTGGTGACTTAACCATTATATTTGTACTGGGAGTGAAAATGTTGAAACAGGTTTAATTTTCACTGTTGATTCTTAGTATATGAAAATTTAACTGGGTTAAAAGTTTTGGGCAATCAGTGAGGTGGTTAATAAGTTTATGTATAAAAATACATGAGAGATATTTTTCCCTGCTCTCAAGATATGTAAATAAGTTTGAATTTATTTTTGATAAGAAGTTATTATCAATACCTTGTTCAGGATATGCACCATCAAGTTTATAGTTAACGAATGTTATAATAATGCGTTGGATAGACTCTAACCGTTGGATATAAATATTATGATAGGTTTCCCTTGCTAGCACAAATGTTCCAATATAGTGCCAACATAGGATTTGTACAAATTAATAAAAGCTTCTTTGTTTTAAAAATATTTAGTTTCTAAAAAAATCACCAATCTTATTATCTGAAGTGTAATGATATTGAAGTATACTATTTTGAGATTTTATTACTCAAATATCTTAACACCATCAGCAGGTAGAAGAATATTGCTCTTCATTCCAACGACAACGTCGTTTATAAGGATAGCAAACAAAAACGGTACAGGGTTACTTCCTTGAGGTGCTCCCATTATAACTACAAAATTATATGATCTGTAACCTCTGTACCCAACACATTGAAAGCGATTACTTAAGTAAGATTGACAGACAGTCAGGAAACTGTTATCAAATCCTGTTTTCCCATTCTACATCCGTACGTCGTGTGCTCGATACAACATGGCGCTGCAGATTTTAACCAAGTAATGTGTAAGTTTTTGGCACATTTTTGTTTAACGTTTGTCTGGTGCCCGCGTCGTCTGGAGCCGGCTTTAAGGTAATGCAGACAGTAACGAAATAAGACGGTCTGAGGCTCCGGGCAAGAAAACATAGATGGTTCCGGAACAAACACAGTCAGCATGGAGAGTGGCTTGTAAAGGTCTCCAAATTCGCCCAGCTCTGGGGCTTTGCCCCGGATTGCCTCATGATAGTTACACCAATGGCCACAGGATAACTGAATATTACGTGCTACTTATGTTCATGGTCTAAAAAGAAACAAACGAAGGCCTCCCAGAAGAACAAGTTTTCAGTGGGAATGATTAAATTTAATTTCGAATATTTTGAAATCCAAAACATATGTTATATATTCTACAATATGTATACAGGGTGATTCATTAACAATGGGAAAGTCGAAAACTGAAGATACTACACGTGAAATGGTGACCATTGGTGCAAACATGCCTTATCCGAAAGTTGATAGTTTCGGAAATACAGGGTGTTGAAAGTTAAAATTTTAAATCGTTTTTTTTTGCGAGTATTCNACTGCTAATTATATCACCGTTTATTTTTAATATGACGGAAACAGATTTTATAATCATTGACCAAGATTTGTAGAATCATATTTATGGTCTTGTTTTATATTTACTATACTGTTGGATTAGACTAGAAATTTACGCTAACCAGAAATTTTAAATTACTGAAACTTAACAATGTATCGATTTTCAATACCTGCGGGGATCTGAATTAATTGCCTCTCAAACTTGATACATATAAGAAAATGTCAAGGTCGTGCACAATATGACAATATACAAGTATTTCTAGTTTTGCAGATTAATAATCATTATGTTTGTGTTTTTGATCCAGTTTTAAATATATTAACAGGGAGACATGTGCAAAAAAAAATAAACTAGTTCAATAGTGTTGATGACAGATAAGATTGGAAACGTATTAACATTTTAGATATAAATAATCATGTTAATTTTTTCTATGGTTTTATGTAAGCAGTAAGTCGCCAGGAAAGTTAAAACTGCAACAAAGTAGTCGACTTCTATCCCAATTTTTCTGCGGGAACTTAAAAGTACGTATTCGTAATAACTAGAAGAAACGTTTTACAATTTCTCGACAGTAAACAAACAGGGTAAGTACTTCATTGGAAGAGTTATTCCATAAATCTCTTACACAACTAAATAGAAACCAAATGTAGACTTTGCTATATAAAATATTTTAAACAAAGTAATTCGACAAATTTAGAGGAAGTAATTTTACATTTTCATACATGTGTAAACTAATAGGAAATTGAATATAGTTAATTTTAATGCTATATTGCGAAAAGTTCTTTTGCGAGCGATATATTGAGGCATCAATTGAGATGAAAATTGAAATTTCTGACGGTACCCTATCTGCTCCCAAATCTGGTACTTCTTCAGTAATTATCCAGTGCCTTAAACGAGAAATCAAGAAACGCAGTGAGCGACTTACCATCCTCGAGTGGAATCAGTTTTCACAAATATACAATACGACAAATTGAAACGTCAGAAGAAATGATTAACTGTTAAACTAATTGTTAATTAAATTGATTATTAATGATTGGTAGTTAAATTTAGTTTTTGTTGATAATAATAAATAACATGGTAAAGTGATTCTATCACCTACAACTTCATTGATTTTTTAAGGTGGATGTAAAAATCTTTTATTGACAATCACCTTATAATAGGACGTCTAAAGTGATACTTTATTCACTAGTATAATAAAGTAACTTTATTTCACTAGTAGAATAATGAAAAAAATAATAAACCTATAATAAATCAATTTTAATTTATGTATTTACTTATTAATATTAACATTTACGTTTATAGTAATAGACATTTCGTTTTTTGTTTTATCACACTTAACTTCCTTTCCGTTAATAACAACCCTTGTAGCATTGTTGCCATCATTTTCGGAACACATAACATCTGCCAAAGTGCAGTATACCTAGCAACAAGTAAAAGGTAAACATATTACCTTAATCATTAAATATTCTTTATCGGAAGCTCCAGTCAAAAATCCTTCAATATGTGCTCTTTCCAATACTGCAGCTTTTTTTGCTTTGTATCCCCTTGATTCAATATTCAATATTTTTCTAGACCTTTATAGTATAGCCTTCAACATTGAATACTTCGACCACATAGATGAACGCTTTTTCGTAATGTGGATTTCGCTGGCAATAAATGGAAAATTGCTTCTTGAGCTTCTTGGAAAACAGCCACAGGAACACAATTACTTTCTTGCATTTTTACCAAATTCAGATAAAATGTTCCAATAATTCTGACTCCACAAATATGATTGTGATGTGATTATGGATAAAACGTTGTATTGCATTCGTATTTTAATTACCTTTTATCCACTGAAGTATATTAAACGCCCGAACTACGTTCTCGCGTTCTACGTTCTTGCATGGATAAAATGCTACTTAAAACACTTATACAATAAATAACTATTACCTTCTGGATGTAAAAGATCGTTGTTATGTAGATACAAATTTTATTTTTTGATAAATATGCAAAATTCAACTTTTAATGACAGTTTTCTAAAACAATACTTTTCAGAGCTTCAGCGGTCAATAACAAGCACCAAAATAATACAAAAATGTTTGTGATTAGGGATTTCAAATATTGTATAAAAGAGAATGTATTCAAATATAACTATTATAAATTATGTTAGATATAGGCATACTTTGAGTTGCGAGAATTTTTATTGTAAAGTATATGTGTTTATAAATATATTTACTAGTGCCGTAAATACTTTGTGTGGTTAATTAATTAGATACTCGTTTATTGCAAAATGCAGAACTGTAAATATTCCGATGTTCTTAATTCTTGTGCTTGTAGTACCAAATTTATGGTCAGAACGTGGGTAACTTCGCCATGATAAATACTGAAATGNTAGACTTTGCTATATAAAATATTTTAAACAAAGTAATTCGACAAATTTAGAGGAAGTAATTTTACATTTTCATACATGTGTAAACTAATAGGAAACTGAATATAGTTATTTTTGATGCTATATTGCGAAAAGTTTTTTTGCGAGCTATACAGGGTGGTCCCGAGGTAATGGGCCAAAATTCATGGGTAGAATCCCCAAGTAAAAATATTGAGATTTAGCCGAACTTACCTTAGTCCAAAAGTTGATAGTTAAAGAGATACAGGGTGCTTAATGTAAAATATTATTTCAGTTTTTTTAATTTATTCCTTAACAAATGCAAATATCCTCACAAAATTTTGGGGATTGGAGTTCTTTGAGTAGAGAAGTTGAAATCTGTTCACATTTTGGTTAAAGTTCATAGAGGGCGCTAGCTGCAATAGATTGAATGTGTTCAAAACGACATAACTTTTTTGTACTTTAAGGTATCTCATCTTTGGTAACAAATTCTTATTTTTCAACTTTTTTTGCACAAAAAAGGTATACTTTATTAAAGTAGCTATCTCGCACCGTTTTCGAGATATTTGGCTTTGAAACTTCCAATTCTGTTGCATTAAATTACAATTAAGTACCTACAGGTATTATTAATTTAGCCGTAAAGTTTCTTAAGTAAAATTTGGACGAAAATCAAATAATTGACGTCTTCCACTTGTCTTATTACTGTCATTTGTATGCTAATTTCTATTAAGTATTATTCTTATCTAATTAAAATTACATCTTAGCTTACAAATTAAATTGTACACTCGTATACATAAATGTGATATAGAATGCCGAGGTTTTCGTCTTTGGAGTTGCATGAAATCAGTTGTTTATGGAGAAAACATGAGAAGAACTTTAGTAGCAGGTTTTAAATGCTGCAAAGTCATTTCGTTTAAAATAAGACAATCTTTTAATAAACGT
>NW_019420616.1:0-1462 GCF_000390285.2 Anoplophora glabripennis
AAATTTTTTTACATTGCAAAATTAGCAGTGAAAAAAAATGTGCAAAATTTTCAGAATTAAATAAAAAGAACAAATTTGACTGAAATTAGATGAAACTACAGGAAAAGATAATTGTTAGGGTGCTCAACAAATACTCGCAATTAATACATTTGACCCCGTTTTAAACGACCCTGCCCCAACTAGGCTGTCAGCAACTTTTATTTTCATACTCCCACGAAGGTCTAGAATATATTTTATGAGTTGCTGACATTAATCTGATCACGGGGCGATTTTCGTATTTACCCCCACACCCCCAACCCCTGCCCCACCAGGGGCAAACTCTGCAACCCTATTATGCAACATACGGCCAACACATTAAAAACAAATTTGGCCATTAGTCTGATCACGGGGGATTTTGACACCAATCTCTTAGACAATTAGGGAGTCGCGATGGGAATGGGACGCAAAGCGCGAGTTTCCAATCAGGGCCCAGTGAGTTAGGTGCATTGTTGGAGGATTACGCAGTAACCCAATTGCTTGGAGTTGAGGCTACCCCGATGAGAGTCGATGAGATAAAGAGCAATATACGTATACAGGTCTGGTCATATTTTTATTTTCGATACAAAGTTAGTAAATTCTATAAATATCTCACGAGTCTACCCTAATAATTCTGACCCCCCCCCATATCATTTGTATAACTACGTACATACGGAATAATTACGTTTTTGATTTATTGCGATGACATAAAGAGTATAAGTCACGGCCTGGAATTGACAGCAGTGTTGCCATACGTACAGTATGACATAAAAGGTTTTGAGACCATACTAAAGCATTCTTTATTACAAATTATTTATAACCTTTAGTAAAAACTAAAACGGTATTCTAAAATAGCCTAAAATATTTCTAATTTTAAACCGTAATTCGTACTTTGCGGCTCTTTCGTGTCGATGTTTGTAGAGAAGTTGCGTTAAATGACCCCATAAGAAGATTTTGGAGGGTGTCAGATCTGAAGATCGGGGAGGCCAAGGTATGATACCTCTTGTGGAAATAAACTTTTCAGGAAAAGTAGATTCACAAAAGTCCTTAAGCCGTATTTGATCACCAGGAATAATTTCTTAAGAAGTTTGCATTTTATAGGCTTTGTGGCCGTTCTTTTTAAAATGCGACGAACTGTACGACTTGGAATGTCAAGGTCTTCGAAAATTTGGGAGGAAGAACACGGCTCAACTTACTTCCACAAAAGTACAAACATTAACCTCTTTTTCTCTCCTTGCTTCAGGAATTTGACGAGGTTCCTGACTTATTGCTACTTTTCGTACACCGATTAACACATCCACACTCCTCAAACTTATGAAAAATATTCAAAACAATTCTAGAAGTGGGGACTGGTTCGTCGGGGTATGAAAACATAAATCGACCAACGACTTCCTCTGCACTTTCTACACGACAATGCCATTTAATAATATTAATTTTTTGTTCGACA
>NW_019420616.1:2882-6122 GCF_000390285.2 Anoplophora glabripennis
TTTTTTTTGCGGCGATATCCAAACATTGCTTAACAAACTCACCATCTTTAAAAGGCCGACAAGTTTTCGCTATTATTCGAGATATTTCAAAGCTAACTTCAGTGGCTGTTTCAGCATCTTGAATTGGTTTTGTAAACATAGATTGCTGGCCTATTAGTTCCCGTTGTAAAGTGGAAATTCTTTGCGTTCGATTTTCGCCAGTTAATTTGGTAAAAGTTGGATGCTGGGTTTCATAGTGCCTTTTCACATTATATTCCTTCGGAATAGAAACACTACTCTTGCATATTAAACAGACAATTTTGTTATGCGATGAAATAAAAAAGTATTTTTCGGTCCAAATATCATGAAACTGTCGATTTTCATCTTCAACCTTACGACTACGTTTCTTACTGGGGCCTGGTTTATCCATATCAAAATTAATATTATATGTTACAGTCGGTAAAAGCCAAGTTCGAACGACGAAATATTTACTCGTCACAGATTACAGTTCTCAAACAGTATAACGTTCGCTTATCCGTAGTCAAAACTTAACTGCCCCGGTAGCCGGCGATGCGTCGTATTTATACGAGTTACCAAACATCGAGAACCATCCACTTTGTTCGGGGATCGACGTGTTTCGCGAATCTGTAATCTAGTTGATGCGACAGATTTCTAGTCTCGTAATAATATGCTTGGACCGGAGCGCGGCGAGTAGAATACTTTTAAAATTCGTTGGCGGGCCGCATAAACATCGACAGCGGGCCGCATGCGGCCCGCGGGCCGCGGTATGTGCATCCCTGATCTACACATATCTTGCAATTTGGTTACAAAGAGATGAATTTTATGAAGTCGCGATAGTGAGCACCATTAACTGTTATTATCTAACCGGCCGCATTTTCCAAGAAGAATGGTCCAACGATGCCTCCAGCTCAAAATCTGCTCCAAACAGTGACACGTTGTTGTTCTATAATCATTTTAACAAACTCTCTTCGCTCTGCGTGGTCAGTAGGCTTCAGTTCTTGAGTCAATTGAACTTTGTAAGCACGAAATTGCAAATCTTTCGTGAGAATATGCTGAGAGCTGAGAGAGAGCTTCCCGAAGTGTTCAATTCTTGACCACGGTGCCGAATTGATGTTCCTGGACTCTCACAAACTGCTTCCATGTTTTGTATCGAACAACTTGTTGAAAGATGGCCAGATTGCTTAAGATCCCTGAATTTTTCAATTAATCACTTCACAGTAGTTGATGAAGTTAAATCACGGCAATGATCATATTTTGTATGAAAATTGCGAACTTTAGCTGTCAAACCCTCATTATTTTGAAAATATTGCTCAACAATGGAAACGCGTTATTCTTTCCTGTAGCGCTCGCTCCATTTTTAATAACTCTGAACTGTCAGCTGTCACGTTGTATTTTTTTTCTTTGGCAACACTTTATCACACAAATGGCGCAAAATTCAAATTTTGCATGAATTTTTCGACATTCGATAATCCTACAAATATTCATGAAAAACTTTAGATGTTAAATTTATTCGTAAAATTTCACACCAATCTTTCCTCTCAAGCCTACTAAGTTACACTTATAATACATTACAACATTGGATTTTAATTCTGCTCTAATTCACCCTCGCACATTTTGTAGTTAGACTGTCATACAGGAAACGATATCTTTTACAGCTTACCTGCGCTCGTAAATCGGAAATATTGTCGCTTAGATTCCTTCCGCCGGCCTTTTTTATGACCTCCGTAAACGCCTCTTCCTGAAACTTTCCTTCCACTACCAACAGGAAAGACTTAAAAGCCGCGCCTTCTTGATTTAGACTCGTAGAATGCGGAGGCATCGAACCCGGTGTTATGCCGCCAATGTCGGCATGATGACCCCTACTTGCTACGAAGAAGACGGGTTCGCTGCTTCCCCTGGAAACATTAAGTTAAATAGACGAAAAGAAAGGTTCATTATCAGCGTGGATGTAATTACTTTCTTAATTAAAAAAAAAAAGTAATTATAATAAAATACAAAGCTGCGACATTTTTATTAACGCTGAAAGTAGGTATACTGAGTGATTCAGTAATAAAGTCATTAATATTAACCACGTATTCGGAAGGTTAATAAAGAAAAAAAATAGAAAAAATTATTTTATTCGATCTTTTGACGGATAAGCAAATTACCCCTTAACTCCAGCTAAGTCGGCGCCCTATTTTACATAACATTGTCTGACCGGGAACGTGCCGGCGGGCCACACAGCTTCAAACATTGAAGCGAAACAGCTGATTTCCTCAGTCGTCTTGAATTTTGCAATTGGTTTCAAAATCCAAGTGCAGCGAATCCCAACTTTATTAACAAAGTGCTATGGATGGATGTGTGTGAGTACTTGTTAATATTTAAAATGTAAAAAGATATAATATTCATCCACGTGTCTAGGTAAAAATATGTTAAAGCCTTGTACATTACGCATTAAAAACGTGGTAAAAACTAGGTTACTGACATGACTAGGTTACTACTGAATAATACGGTAGATCAAAATTCACTCTCGATAAACCTTTGTGGGTCAGCTGTCAACATCAGTCCGAATGGGGTTTAAGAAAATATTTTTTTCAGAGTAAATATGCATTTAAAAATTTTTTTCAACGCGTATTCGTATTTCGTATTCCACTCATTTTTTCCTACCTTCCCTTAAAATTAATAGCATTATTACTGAATCACCCTATATAAAAGATATATGTTCCTTTTGTAGGAATAAAAAAAACACTTCTTAAATGGTGTTTAATGGTGGTAATGGCGATAACAAATAGCTAAGATCATTCGACGGCAGAATCGACAAAAATAGACCAGTTTCGAACTTATTAGTTCTCATCAGTCATGTGAGACGACCGACGAACGATTTATTTGGATGTCTATATAGACTATATCTGACTCATACTCAAAACATCATATATCTCCGAAAATAAGCCTCTAATCGACATAGGCATACTTATCGATTTTCTTCCTGAGGAAATTTGCTACGAAGATAGGCTTTTGCGAAAGCTCGCAAAAATTTTTTTACATTGCAAAATTATCAGTGAAAAAAAATGTGCAAAATTTTCAGAATTAAATAAAAAGAACAAATTTGACTGAAATTAGATGAAACTACAGGAAAAGACAAATACTCGCAATTAGTACATTTGACCCCGTTTTAAACGCCCCTGCCCCAACTAGGCTGTCAGCAACTTTTATTTTCGTACTCCCACGAAGGTCTAGAATATATTTTATGAGTTGCTGACA
>NW_019420617.1:0-1326 GCF_000390285.2 Anoplophora glabripennis
TCTAATTACACAGCTACACAAAACAAAAAAGGTTTTTTTGCGAGTATTTTTGCCTCCTGATCACGAATCCGGTGTCAGAATTGAGTATCACATCATAGGAATTTCCTAACCTCAAAAAAACAAGTCAAAAATAGCAAAAATTTAAGAAAAAGTGCTAGGAAAAATACAATTTTTTTTTTTTCTATATTCAAACGTTCATTTAGATGGCTCTGACTCCGTCGAACGTGAATCCGCGGTCAAAATTAAGGTCAGATATCACGAATTTTCAAAAAATAACAGATTCGCGCCAAATTTGGTATACGGGGGTTTTCGGGGTCGCTGATTGCAAATTCGAGGTCAAAATCGCGAAATTCATTTTGTAATACTTTTGTTTACTTTATAACCTGAGTAGTCATGCTTTAACCTTCTTAAAGTACATAGGTAATTGATTAAATTTTTAAAAATGAATTTTGTAAATCTGATCTTGCATTTATGATCAGTGACCCCGAAAACTCCCGTATACCAAATTTGGCGCGAATCTGTTATTTTTTGAAAATTCGTAATATCTGACCCGTTTGTTAGGTTATAACCTTATAAATGAACATTTGAATATAAAAATTTTTTTGTACTTTTCCTAGTACTTTTTTGTGAATTTTTGCTATTTTTGGCCTGTTTTTTGAGGTTAGGAAATTCCTGTGATGTGATAGCTCAATTCTGACACCGGATTCATGATCAGGAGGCAAAAATATTACGGATAACATAGGTATGTTGCATGAAAAGTGCAGACAACTTCTTTTTATGTGGCTGTGTTATTAGAAATACCATATTTTCACAACTAGGTACTACTAATATTACTAAATTACTAAATATTTAAGTTATTATTATTAACTAAATATTCCGAATTGTTTTTTCAATATTAAAAAGTTTGTTTTGCATAATTAGTCCAAGCATTATAGAGAAACGCTTACAGAAATTATTACCTGGACAAAAAAAAATATGACCGTATAGAAAATTAAATTTTAAATTGAGTTTCTTGTTCTTTAAACTCAATCCAATATGGCGAACATGGTTAAAAAAAATCGCAAAGTTGAAAAAAAACGGTTTTTCTAAAATAACTAAAAAAATATAGCACGGATTGAAAAATTTTAAATGAGAAAGTTGTAGGTTTTAAAAAGATCTATCGACTGATTTTTTGAAAGTATCGATTGCGTTGTTACTTTTCGATATATCTCGAAAAAACCGTTAAAAATCTTATCTTTTCTCTTCTTCTATAACTCGTTTACATTTACGTGCCCATATTTGCTATTTACTGCAAGCATAGCCCGCGGCAAGCCAAAAAAGTACATT